>NC_041009.1:5000-308598 GCF_004193775.1 Glycine soja
CAGCCTTGCAATAGCATCTAATCCGATCCTCCATGAACAGACTATACACATTGAAATAGACTGTCACTTTATGCAAGATAATTTCTGGAGAAGTCACCACCGTCAATTCAAATGATCAGTTGACAGATATCTTTACCTAGTCACTTAGAGGCCCAAGGATATCCTACATTTGTTCCAAGCTGGACACATACGATCTATATGCTCCAGCTTGAGGGGGAGTGTTGAAATATGATTAGTTTCCCATTGGAATATGATTTGTTTCCTAATTTTCATTTACTGTTTTCAATGTAATTTACTTTGATTGTATAATCCCTATAATCAAGGGATCTCTTTATCTTTTGTATTCAATTTTGATTATTATAAATAAAGAGCGAAGGAAACACTCTCCTCATGCATTCAGATCAATCTAAGTCTGACATTCAAGTAGGAAAAAGTATAAAAGAACACAAACAAAGATGCAAGAAAATTTTGCAGCAACAATGTACCACGTGATATGTACCACTTTTTAATATTGGCAGAGAATTGTCAACCCTTCTTGTCTCCCCACCATTGCATATCCAGACAAACCAGGATTAGAGTTCAGACCTTTTTCCAAGGCTCTTACTGGGTGATTCAGGAATCATTCAGACTCACCCTCACACAAATCAGTGACACCACCAGAATGGCTTAGCAGAGCACAAACACAAGCATATAAACAGGCTTGCCCTTTAAATTTTGGGATCATAAATTGTTTCCCAGCGCTGCTTTAAATTTTAATAATCCCTATACTATATAGTTCAATTGAACGCTGTGTTTCAAATCTCTCAATTTTCAGTTGTGCTTGTTTTCCTTTCCTCAAACTTTATAACCCTAAGAAACGGTCCTATTACTCTAAAGAGATGTAGTTTCTTGGGATATTCAGCATCATAGACATACAAGTTCATGACTTAGGGCATAATTTGTGGCCAAAGATGTCATCTTTAATAAGCATTGAATTCCCTATCCTAACCTCTTTCTCACCCCTTGACCTAATTTTGTATCCCCATCATAGACTCCACTAAACACTACACAGTCTACACACTCCTCACACCAACCCTCCAACAAATTCCCACACCTTAACAGCAACAACATCCCCTCCTCTTCTTTAGCCACTCCAGCTCAACGAGCATTGCCTCATCCATGATCCATCTTGCCTTATCATCTCCCAATGCTTAGCACACCCATTCCAACCTACAAAATTTGCCCTGTATTTAGACAACCAAACACTTCCCACGCATACCCGTTCCAAATCTAGAATATGCAAAACCAAAAACAATGATACAAGCCCTTACGGACCCCTATTGGCATTTGGCAAACAGCCTTGCAATTAGAGTATGAGAATCTGCAAAGTAATGCTACAATATAACGTCCTTAGTTCCTCTTCAAGCCCATAGACAAGCAGTAGGATGCAAATGAGTCTTTAGATTCAAGGAAAATCCAGATGGCAGCATCAACAAATACAAGGCTTGACTGGAAGCAAAGGGATTTCACCAACAGCCCAGCTTGGACTACACTGAGCCCTTCTCTCTGGTTATCAAACTTATAGACAGTTCATATAAACCTCAATCATCAAAGAAGGAATGTAAAATATTGAATGACTCAACTACATTACACTCAATCAAGAAAATAAAATGTTTAAATCAACCAAATTGCATAAGAACATTCATATAACTTCATTCAATAAACAAGCTAATGGAATTCTAGTTGAACATTTAAAACATAGCAAAAACATACTTTTATCAGAGTAGTCAATATACTCCAATAGATGGGATACGACAGCATTTTTTGTGCAGATATCTCTAATCTGAAATAATATAAAATAATTTCAGGCCAAAGTAAAACCAAATACAAAATTTAATGCTCAATAAAATGGAAGACACTAGTTTATATAATTTCAGAAAGACTAACAACAGTACAAATGTTTAACCAACTGATGCATACAGAGGGATTGGTGAAGTCTGCATGAAATTATTCTGAGAACCACAAGTTTTATTTAATAAAAATCACAATGGAATTGGAAGGGGTTTCAATATTAAATAAAATAGATTTTCACTTAAAATGATCCAGCATTAATCAGATGAAAAAAATTCCTGATTTGAATTCATAGTTATTTAATTTAGTATCCAACTTCATCAAAACTAGACCTATTAATGGAGAGGATATGCAAGTAGTATTTAATGCTTTATAGAAACTACACTTCTTAATAATTTATATTAATGAATTTAATTTCTTTAATGAGCTATTGAGCTATATTAATACACCAAGAACAAAAGCTAATAACAGACTAATTAGAAAGCCGATTCCTTATTTGAATTCATAGTTATTTTATTTAGTATCCAACTAAGTCAAAACTAAACCTATTAATGGAGAGGATATACAAGAATTTAACACAGTTACTTGACTAGTTTTGTCATAACATTAGCTAAATTCTTCCACATGAATCACAAAAAAAAAGTGCTCCTGTTATTTTCTTCCAAGGACTGACAATATTTCCACTCTGGACCAGCCTTGTTAGCAGTCTGCAATGATCCTTGACCTGGACACTACGAGAATCATTGAGAACAAATAAAAGAGTGGGAATATTAGAGTATAACTACTCTGATGGGCTCTCTTGTTGCCTCTACCACAACTCAAGCACCAGCTCAGTGGTGCGCACCATTCTGGACTCCATCATACAGGTTCCCACCACAGTTTGCCTATCTTCAATTATACCAAACTCAGCTTCCTTACACTTCACCCAACCCTTTGCCTTCGTGTTCTACATGTTAGGCTACTCCTCAGGCTTATCTCACCAGCACTGCTCAATCTCCCTCACAGAGCTGGTATATTGACTCTAGTGCATCTCACCATGTCACCAATATGTCTCAACATTCATCAGTTAACTCCTTTTGAGGGTCCTGACCAAATTACTATTGGTAATGGTCAGGGACTTAACATCAATTCAGGTGTCTCTACCTTTCCCTCTGTTTTAAAACCTAATTTGTCTCGTCTTAAATAATCTGCTGTTTGTTCCCTCAATTACTAAAACTCTAATTAGTGAGTCAAATTTGCAAAGACAATGATGTTTTCTTTGAATTTCATTTTTCTTTTTGTCTTGTTAAATCACAGGACACTAAGGAAATACTTCTTCAAGGGTTGGTGGGACAGGATGGTCTTTACCAATTTCCAACTTTACAATCTTTGGTGCCTCAGACTCCTCAATCTGTTTCTGTTAATACAAGTGCTTCTGTTGTTCCTATTGTAAATACAGCTTGTAATTCAATTTCCTTTTCAACTTGGCATTCTAGACTAGGTCACCCTAGTATGGATGCTATGAAAATTGTCTTTAAAAACTGTAATATTCCACCAATCAATAAAAATGTTTCTGATTTTTGCAATCATTGCTGTGGTTGTAAGTTTCATAGACTTCCACCTTCTTGATCTAAATCTGTCAATTCAAAACCCTATGAACTCATATTTACTGATTTGTGGGGTCCTGCACATGTTCCTCCTCCCTAAGGTTTTAAGTATTACATTACATTTGTTGATGCTCATGGTAGGTTTACTTAGGGATACTTAAAAGTAAATCAGAAACATCGGAGATTTTTAAACAAGTTCAAAGCTATATTCAAACTCAGTCTAATCTTCCCATTAAAGCTGTCAATTCAGATTGGAGTGGAGAGTTCAGACCCTTCACCAAGTTTCTCAATGATCTAGGAATTTTACACAGATTGATAAGCCCGACACCCATCACCACAATGGTGTAGTTGAAAGAAAGCATTGGCATATAGTGGAGCTTGGTCTTACCTTACTCTCTCAAGCTAATATGCCTCTTCACTATTGGGACCATGCCTTCACTTCAAGTGTTTATCTTATCAACTGATTTCCCTCCTCTTCCATCAACAATGAAGTTCTCTACCGAAGCTTATTTCAGAAATTACCTGATACAGTTTCCTCAAGGTGTTTGGCTGCTCTTGCTTTCCTCTGCTCAGACCTTACAACAAGCACAATATGCAGTATAGGTCTCAGTAATGCATCTTTTTGGGCTACTCTACCTCTCACAAAGGCTACAAGTGCTTTGCTGCTGATGGTCAAATATACATCTCCAAAGATGTAACTTTTAACGAGTCCAGTTTTCCCTACAAAACTCTTTTTCCCAATCCCTCATTACTCACCTCAGAACCACCTAACATAACCTCAACTCTTACTCTCCTAACACCCTTACAACCTACTTTACATCCTCCAACCACTAATACTATTCATGATTCTACTATCCCAACACCTCTTCTAACACCACTTCCAACACATTTTGACAGTCAATATGCTTCACCATCTTTACCAGCTAATGAACCTGAACCATCCATACCAATCTCAGTGAAACTTCATCAGTCATTGATACTATTCAATCCGACCCCCATTACAGCCTTCCCTTGTTGGACCTGACAGTGTACACTCCATGTGTACTCGTGCTAAATCTGGGATTGTTAAGCCAAGACTCAACCCTATATTACTTCTCACTCATCTTGAGCCCAAAACCACATAATCTGCCCTGAACAATCCCACATGGCTTACTGTGAATATGATGCTTTACTCAGAAATGGCACTTGGACTCTAGTTGACTTGCCACCTTCAAGAAAAGCTATTGGCTGCAAATGGGTCTTCAGGATTAAGGAAAATCCTGATGGGACAGTCAATAAATATATAGACAGGCTTGTTGCCAAGGGTTTCCATCAACAGCTAGGGTATGACTACAATGAAACTTCCCCCCCTGTCATTAAACCTGTCACTGTCAGGTTAATTCTCTCACTTGCTGTCACATATAAGTGGCTCAACAATAGCTGGATGTGAAGAATGATTTCCTCAATGGAACCCTTCAAGAGGAAGTCTATATGACTCAGCCTTTGAATCCCCCAACAAGCAGCTTGTGGGTTGACTGCACAAAGCCATTTATGGCTTAAAACAAGCTCCCAAAGCTTGGTTTGATAAACTAAAACCTACTCTCCTACAGTTTATATTTTCCTCCAGCAAGTGTGATCCTTCTCTTTTTGTCTATTCTGAGTAAAAAATCTGTTGTTTATGTCCTAGTCTATGTGGATGACATCATGATAATTGGAAGCAGTTCCAGTCTCATTCAGTCCCTTATCTCCAAACTGAATGTTGTTTTTCCCTAAAGGATCTAGGTGATTTGGATTATTTTTTGAGAATAGAAGTCTCAACTGAAGCAAACCCCTAACCCCAAACCCCAAACCCTATCAGAGAACTACTAATCGTAAATCAGAAAGGACAGAACAGAGAACAAAGAGAAGTAGAGACTTAGGCAATACATGTTAATAAAAGTGCTTCTTAAGATTGTGTATAAAGTAGGAGCCAATACATGTAAATTCATGTGCAAAGGCAAATCAGTGCATTAAGGAAGTGAGGGTCATGTCACTAAAAGCCTACATGTTGTTGACACTTGAATTTTTTCAGAGTGGAAGGCCCAACAGCTTCTTCTTTTGCACATTCAGAATGGTAGCGCGCGTCACATCCTCGAACAGAACACAAGAGCTCATCATCCCCAGGGTAAATAAAATGGCAGCAAAAACAACATTCACCCTCAACCCAGACACATAACAAAAAATTAAATGAAACCCATTATCAGTTAAAACAAAAACAGTTAATTACATGCCGAATCCATTAATCAGTAATTTAAAGATTGTTAAAAAAAATACCATCTTGGGAGCGCCAACTAGAAAAGGATCTTTGAGGCAATCTTGGAAGGCCTTGTCGGCGGTGGGGGGCTTCTTGACCCGATCCAGGGAGCCACGGGTGCGCTTCAAAACCCGAGGTTCGAAGGCAGGTTTGGAACCGAAGCCATTGGTTAGGGTTTTGACAGGAGCGTCAAGGGCATCATCGGAGGAGCAGTGAGAGAGTTTGAGAGCCGCGGAGAGAGATAGGTTCCCCAAATCTGGCATCGTGGAAATCCTTAGAATAAACTTTCCAACAGAGGCATAGGGTAGGGAAAAGAAAGATGCAGAGAGAGAGAAAGCAGAAGCCGAAGAAGAAAAGAAGACAAGGAGGAAAAAATGGGCGGGAAAGTGTGGTTTTGTAATTTTCAGGGAATGGTGTGAAAGTACCAAAGGGTGCATGGGACAAGGTTTATATTTACGATTTTGCGGGGTGTTGTTTTGTAATTTTCAGGGGATGGTGTGAAAGTGTGAAACACAAGATCAGCCTTTCAGCAATGATAATTATGATTCGGAATCTACCCTCAAGCTCGTTCCCACACTGTCCCTTCAAATACTAATCTCATTATAAGTGTCAAGAAAATAAAATGGGAAACTAAAGATGAACTTTTGTTGCCAATGTACCACACTCATCATTCTGTTTCAAGTAACAATTTACAGCAAAAAAAGAAAAAGAAGAAACAAACAGAAACAGCTCGGCCCCAAATTATATATTATCAATGATCTTATGATATGATATTAGTATTTCAAGGGCAAGGGATATGAGAACATCAATTCAAGCCATCCATCAAAACAAAATGAATCCTAAATTATATATTATTGTCATTCATCGGATGTTAGTATGTTAGTATTTCAAGGTCAAGGAACATGAGAACAACAATTAAGCCATCGAAACAAACTGAGACTATCTAGATTGCCATCAAATGAAAAAAGGTGCATTCAATGACTTCAAGTATCATAGTTAGAAAGTGAACCTGTTGCAACCATGAACTGTTTTATGCATTGTTTGGCAGACTTAGTCGCTCACCTTTGTGTGCATAACTCACTCGAATGCATCTTCCATCCAGTATCTATGAGATGATAAGGAACAAGGTCCACATATAATAATGTTGGGTGAAATAGAAGCTAAGTTTTTAGCCAGTAAATCTACCTATTTTTAAAGACAGTGATATATAATAGTAAATTCATATTAAATAAAAATGGGAACTAAAAAAATTAAAAACCTGGCCATTCATTTCTTTGTGAGTTGCAGCAGCTATAGTTTCAGAAAGGAACCGCACAAATCCATATCCTCTTGATTTTCCAGTCACATGATCACATATTACTTTAACTGCAAAAGAAAAAAAAATGAAATGGTTGCAACTGAAACATAGTTACACGACCAATTTGGGACCCAAAATAAGAGAAAAAGATCTATGATTTTACCTTCAATGATTTCACCATGTTGCCCAAAGGCATCTCTCAGAACCGGTTCATTGGTATCATAGGAAAGCCCTGTATTGCAAAATAAAATGAAAAAACTAACAGTTGAAATTGAACATTCAAGATGAATTATCAAAACTCAAAAGGTGCAATTATTATTAGTATTTTTTAAAAAAATAAAGGAGAAAAGAAAGAAGCTGGAGAAGACCTGTGACAAACAACTTGATTGATGAATGATGACGCACATATAGAAATCTAGGTAAGTGGAAATGAAGAGCGCTGCCATTCACTAATGCACTGGCTATTCGCATAACTGTGAACTTTAAATTGATATCCGAAACACAATAAAGCATTTTCCGCAGGCTAGGGGTGAAACAACAAGCCGTTTTCACATACATTTCTTCTAAGCCATCCCCGTTCCTGGTTCCCCAAAACGACACACTCTCCAGCTAAAGAGTGAAAAGGAGGAACTACAAATCAATTCTCAGTTACTTCCAATCTGATATTTGTTTACAGAAAAAAAGATTATAGAGCAAGGTTTATGATCATTCTAACTAAAATAATTAGACTTAAGTATAATCCTTATAGCTGGTATTTGTTTACTCCATCTTAAATCACGTTAAAGCTACTAAGCTACCTTAGTGGCCTAGACATGTGTTTCCAGTAGCAAAGACCAGCACGTGAGACTAGCAATTCTAGTCGATACTAAAACACAAATGTTTGATGTAAGGACAACCAGAGTTTAGACACTTATTTAGCTCATTTCTATGCTAATTTTGTTATCTTAATTATTAATTCTTACAAAGTAGAGTTTTATGTGCAGTGGACTATTAGATTACGTTCATGAGATCATTTCAGACATTAAGTACTAATCTAGTCTCAAAGATTTCCAAAGAGTTTTACTGATACACCATATTTTAGGATTATTCTCCTAGCACATAACTGTTTCCCTGTTTAAGTATAAACTATAAAGGCTTACAATGAGGAATAATTGCTTTTAAAAAGTTCAGCACAGTTCTAGTTACTCATTCACCGCGTTATTTATTTTTTTTATCAGCAAAATAGGGTATGTATATTAAAATAGGAGTACCAGGGGTACTATAATTACAAAAGTGTTATAGAAATCCTAGTGGATCCACCTGTCAAGCTACTCAGACTGATGTGATCCACCCTATATAAAAGAATACATCGTCAAAGCCCCTTGGCTTGTGAGCCCTCCTAAATTACTGCCCCACAGCGTTATGGTTCACAGTCATACACAAATAAACTAAATGTAACTAAATTTTCAAACAGCAAAGTTCTTGAGAAGGTTTAATTCATGTGTGAGGGAAACTTGAATCGAACCCAACATAACCCCACAGAAAAGTGAAATCAATCTTCATGCAAAAAATTATCAAAATAAAACAAGTATGGGTTAAAGATTACCAATGAAGACTCAAATCCAATCCACTTCCTCCCCCAGTTGTAAGGAAAAAATCTAGAGCGATTCCTACTCTAAGCACTGCAACTCCAAGGTAAGAAATGGAACTGTTAAAATGGTTTTCTGCATTGAGAGAACATTGGTGGGAATTGGATGATTCACAGCATGCATGGAGATGGGGTAGATGAACAAAGCCCTTTTTTCCTCTGTGCAGTGAGCGGAGAAAACTATTTGCCCCATGTTAATCATACATGGGCCGCAGAATCCACAAACCCTTTCTTTTCACAAATCATGTTTTTTTCTTTTCTCTCTTCACACCTTTGCTTTTTATTTTTTTTTTTGTCATTCTAAAATACCTAAACTATAGATATCGTTCCGTAGAACGAAAAAAAAGAAAGAAAAAGAAATTCAGATAAAAGTTTCAAATTAAAACAGAGTTTAAAAGCATGAATTTAAATTGATTCTCGTCCTTATACTTTTAAATTGATTAATTTAGTTCTTCAACTTTAAAAAACTATGAATTTAAATTGTCTTTCAACTCTGACAATTAAAAACTTCCATTAGACGTTAAGTTTAAACATGAAGAAATATTAAATTAAAAACTTCAACTTGACCTTAATGGTAAGGAAATAATGAGTCCCACTGATTTTCCTAGAAGTTTCATGATGATTGCATCTTGACTAGTTGCTCTAAGTGATTACACCATATTTTCATCAATATAACAATGCGACTTCAGTTTATTGCCATCCACGTACTCAATCTTAAACAAGTTATGACCAATGAGATCAGTCTTCTCTCTTCTTTGAACATGACCATTCTCTCCTAACACCTTGTCACGAAACGAAAATAAATGTGCTGGCTGGTGATAGTTGAGTAAGCTTTTTTTCTCTCCCTAGAAACCTCTTTCATTTCTCTGATCTTTTGACTCTACGTTTTTCCTTAGAATGTAATCCCTAAATATTTCTAACTCTTCTAAAAAAGAACAAACTTCTTATTTATTTCAAAACTTTTATTCTTTCATTCATTGTACAACTAAGACACATTCTTCACATTTATTAGTTATCATTGAACCAACCTTGAATATCTTTAAGTAGATTTTTTTTAAGAATCTAAAGATTGAAGCCTAAAGAGGTTTGAAAAATAATACTTTGAATATTAAGTTTATATATGCTTGTCAAATAATACTTGAAGTTGAATAGTGAGGCATAATTTTTTTATAAAGTAAATGATATAGTACATGAAATCCTTGAGTTGTCGTTAGCCAAGGATTGAATGTAATATTGGGTTTGCGGGAGTGAATGTAATATTGAAGGATTTCTAATTGATTTGTAGTTGAACAAGTAAATTTATCAAAAAGCAAAAGCTTGAATGGTTGATTGTATTTTCAAATACTATAGAGAGTAAAAGCTAAATACCTTGGTCGTGTAGTCAAAGTAGTTAAATAACCCCACATTATAGAGCAGTACCTGACCCCTATATGCTATAATGGTACAGCAAAGCAGCTGCTATACCAAAGCAAATAGTTTCTGTATAACATGCTCAAAACTAAAGTACTCAAATCAAAACTGGAGAAACAGTGTTGGGCTTGGTTGGAAAAGGATGAAAGAGAGGCAGAGGGACAGGAAAATGTAGAGGGTACAGAGACAAACAGAGCATGAACAGATGTTTGGCTGCTGGAAACTTGAGAGAGCAAAGTGCACAGAGTGAGAAACAGGCATATGCGGCTTCACGATGCAAAAACAAGGGTGAAGTAGTGGCAATCTGCTGTAGCAGGGGGTGGGCTATGCAATTTCCTTGTGTTTATGAGAAGAGTAAGCTTGAAATTCCTATGGCTCACAATATGTCATGAGTTTGTGTAATAAAGAACAGAGGCTGCTAATCCTAAAATGCCTCACTGCATGGATGGGTATAGGACACCAAAAATCCTCTTAACGAGTAAATAAGGTACAATTAGGGATGGGCAAAGAAGATATTTCAAAATTTTCAATATCTAGAGCATAGCAGTCATTCCAGCTATCCAGGATGTGATGCTGCAATTTAGATGCCAATTTAGCCAGCCACAAACTTACGTGAAATACAGCTAGCTTTTGAAAGCAGTTGAGACATCATGATAGCACCACTATAAGCCAGTACTAATAACTATGAGAGTTATAAGTTTTTTACAGTTTTATCCTTATGATAAAAAGTTGAACGGGTACTAATAAAAGCAAATAGATAACTACATGTATGCCCATACACGTATTTAATCATTTCCATTAGCCTGACTATTTTAGAAGCAAATTTGACGAGTTTCAATGTGGTTTCAACAATCATAAGTATAGAATCTATAGATATGAGAACTTGGATTTGGCACCTGATCCCTACTAAAATAATCACATTTCTCAGCATTTTAAATATATTCAAGCTGGAACCACGCATTCACATTCCTAAGCAATGATCAAATTAAGGTATGTTTAGAAGAGCTTATTTAAAGTTTACTTGGGCTTATCTGCCCTTCTGTAAGTGTTTGCAAAAACTTATGAAAATAGCTTATGATATGTCCATAAGTTGTTTTCAACTTACTTCAATAAGCATTCTAGGATAAATAATGAAAACAACTTATATCTTATGTGAAAATAGTTTAAACTGATTTCTTCAATTATACAAATAAATTATATGATATCTAAGTGCTTATACAATAATAGACGGACTCAAGTTTAAAAGAGAGAGAAAAAACCAGCATGTACGAGGAAGAAGTTTGCTAAACATTTATGGCGCATTTGGCTAAAAAGTAGAGCCTAGTACAATCTCAAATACATTGTAAATTTTTAACGTGTTCACAGTAGATGCACTAGAGAAAAATTAATAATACATGTGATAATGTAAAAAGAGATTCCCAAGATATATCAATTGACCCGCTTTAATTACTTGTAACAATTGTCATTACAGATGACTTGTAAGTTTTAATTGGTGGAAAATAAAGTACAGAAACAAAATTCTTTCAGCAGGGATTACATGAAGAAAGAAACAAAGAAACAAATAAAGAAAGTTACAGAGGCATGGAATGAACCAAAATCGATAAGATAACAAGAGAGGGGGAGAAAGGGAAACCTGATCTGAATTTGACAACAATGAAAGACTTCAACTAGCAAAAGCCAATGCGAGTGAATGGGGAGAGAAGAGTGTACTTATCACTTGGAGATTGAAGTGCGAACAAACGATCTGAATCGACGTTAGGGTTTGTGAAGGCATAGGGTTCTTGGGACCTCAGGTTTGTTTGATTCAAAAATTTGGGGATGCTAGCACTCAGGGGTTGGTAATTGGTAAACCGGGTTAGGTTGTTTAATAATTGCGTCGGCTGAGTTGGGCTGCTGTGGGATGTGGGCTGAAAATGTAACCCATATGGACAGGCCCATAACCTTTTCTTTTTAACATATCATTTAGGTAATTGAATGTCACTAGCTAAATGATACAGCTGATTTGGGTATCACACGATTCACACCCACATTGATGGTTTATATGCTTTCTTGAGGGTTCTCATAGGCCATGATTTGATACAACTGATTCAGGTTGATGATGATTCTCCTAATAAGGACCTTTATTTGAATTATAATTTTAAAAAAAAATTGAATGCCACAATGTGTATAACGCAATTGCCCGCTTGGGTTGTGTTAAAAAAAAAGAAGCTAATAGGATGCAATCCAAACCATGCTCATTTGATTTGGTTGGACTATATTCTCTTTAAAACCAGATCCAACCTGAGCTGTGTGTACCCCTAATGTTATATCTAACTAAGGCAGCCATAGGTCCGTAGCTGATCAGTTATCATCCCCGAGTCCCCTTTCAAGTTTGGATTAACTACACTGATGAAATCAGTTCAGAGAAAACGTAAATTAGGATGGATATGAATTTCCTTTTTTCATAGATTTCTCTATGGGTTGATATAGTTGACAGCACATACTTTGAGGTTGTCATTCTTTAAATGCTTATTTGTCTTGATCCTTTTGTATGCTTAATTTGGGTTATGTGGTATTGCTGTTCCAAGGTTTGAAGATGTTTGGGGCATTGAGGATCTTTATCCTTTGCCTGTCATCTTAATATTGTTGTGTTCTCAAACAAAATGGAATGCTACTTTTCGGACTAGATCAAGATTTAATTTTGAAAACTAGTTTGCTTTATTTGTTGTGCATTGTTAAAGTCATTGTTCTCTCTGCATACTTTCTTTCTCTCTCTATCTCTAATGGAATTTTAACCTATAATTATATTATTTTTTCACTTTTAGTGTTATTATATATTTTTATTATTTTGTTGTCCTGTTTGTTTGTTCACTATTTTATCCACAGTCTCTTATGTTACTTAAGTTGAAGGGCCGAAAACCTGAAACATGATTGTTTAACAATTTTCTCATATAATAATCTTTGCAGTTTTATATAAAGATTTTTGTCTTATAAAAGTGAAAGTGCATAAAGATGCCTGATCTTCCATTCCAAGTAGGGGATTTGGCCGAGTCAAGATGATTTCAAGGTGGTTACCGTGGTGCATGGTTTAGATGCAAGGTATAAATTCTTCCTTCTCTAGATTTGTTTTATTGTGATAATGTGCAAACCCAATATTACATTCAAGCCGCGTTTCTTCCAAAAAAAACCGCTAACGCTAATCCTTTCATCACTATTTCTTTTTCCTCTGTCCCTCGATTCCTCCCCCAATCTTCCCACCACCTCTCTCCAATCGATTCCGCCTCTCGCTAGCTCGCGATTTTCTGCGGCGATCGATCCCAATTTTTCCCCTGTCGGAGCGCTGGATGCGTTTTTAGGGTTTGCTTCGCGGATATGTTTTTCCCAACACGGGATCTGGTAAGGGAATTTTCGATTTGATTTGGGTTCTTGGTGATTACAGTACAATTATCAAATATCTTTGAATTAAGTGTTGGAGGGTTTCAAACCAATATCGGATATTGCTTAAGCAAGGAAGATACATAATTTTTTTTTGTCATTGAATTTGCAACTCCCACCAGAATAAGGGTTACACCTTCCAGTGACATTTGTTAACATTAGATGCAAAGATTATATATTACTTGTGTTTGCAACTATGGATCAAGTTCTATCTGGGCTTACAAGAATTTTAAATTTTTAAGATCATCTTCAGAGCCACTCTTGTCATGTTTCCTAACCAAGTACTCCGAAATTAGGCTGATGTATTGTATTTTATATACTTTATGCAGTGACAATGGGGAGTGATGCATCCTATACTGTACCACAGTACCTCTGGTACTCTTATATAATATATCATTACTTTTGCTGAGCAAAAAAAAAAAAAAAACAATGGGGAGTGATGACAGTCTAAAGACATGGGTATCAGATAAGTTGATGTCTATACTGGGATATTCTCAGCCCACAGTTGTCCAGTTCATGATTGGACTATGTAATTCATTTAATATTGTTTTGTCGCCTTAAAAATTCTTCTATAGTCAATTTGGAAATCATGTCTGGGATTGATGTGCAGTATTTTGGTAATCTCTTTTTTGGTTTTGCAGCCAAGCAAGCTACTTCTCCAGCTCATTTGGTGGGCAAACTAGTGGAGTTTGGGATCTCGTCAATGGACACTCATGCATTTGCGGAAGAAATTTACTCAAGAGTTCCTCATAGATCATCTGGTATAAATGTGAGTTTTTCTATTTTATCTAACGTGCAGTGATAATATACTGCCATCTTTGTGGTGTTTGTCTTGCAAATCCTTTCCTGTAGAAATATCTATTATCTGCTGTCTATTGATACTCTTGCATTCTATATCAGCAATATCAGAAACCAGAGAGAGAAGCTGCAATGTTGGCGAGGAAGCAGAAGACTTACTTACTCAATTTTGAAGGCTGATGACGATAGTGACGATGACTATGTAGATAAATCTTCAGTAACTACTGCATCATCTAGAAGGTCTGACAACCATAAAAAATGTTTCAGGAAGAAAACTGAAGTTCAAGATGATGAGGCAATGTGCTCATAACCTATTAGATTCAATTACATATTTCTTGATCATAGTAAGCTTCTAGTCAATGGTTCTTCTAACAGCATGTGACTTGTTTTCACCAAATGCAATCCTGCAGGTAATTTTGAGAAAGGAAAAGGAGAGACAAGTTAAGAGAAGAACTTCCCCTGATGAAGTTAGTGATTCTGAGGTATTTTCCCCCTTTAAATGTATAAATAAATGTGCTATACATGACATAGTCTGTAACTGATAATGAAATTTCTGTCATATCCAATTGTTTGATTTATGTATGTTATTGCACTGCCAGCTAGATTGTTGTTTTTCCTAAGTTGTATTTCAGTAATCTTTAATAAACATATTCAACTCTATTAATCATTGAGTTTCTGGCTTTGTTTATAGGGTAATTAGGTCTCTTACTGATATTTTGATTCATATGTGCCATGGTGGTAATGAGCTATTATTTGCCTGACTTAAATATGATTTTTGTTTTCAAAAGAAAACTAGATTTTGTGCAGTCTATTTTTTGTTGATAATGTGAAAGCGGAATTTGTTAAGAAAACTTCCCTTTGTGTATATGATGTTTTATTACATCAGTTTTGTAAAAGCATTTATTATTATTATTATTATCCGTTTCTTGTCTTGATATGATTGCTTGCTTATTTGCAAACAGTCCGAAGAAGAAAGATTGAAAGATCAAAGAGAGAAGGAGGAATTAGAGCAGCATATGCGAGAAAGAGATGCAGCAGGGACACGGAAGGTACTTGTCAATGTTCAAATTGATTTGGTTAGGTGACTTGGTCATTTTTCTTTAATGATTATTAGTACTATTATTGTTGTTGTTGGTTAATACCACTGCTTAAGTTAGGGTGTTAAGTAGTAGCTGCATGAATGCTTTCTTATGGATAAAAGAAGAAAGTTTATTGGAAAGAATGAGGGAAATTGTGAGCTAGATGGTTAACAATGCATAATATTTTTATATAAAAATTAAGATTTTCATATTATTATTTACCTCTGGTGTATATTATTATTATTGTTTTATAATAGTATTACTTGTTTTTTATAAATGAAGAAGTTTTATTGGAGAGAAACTAGGAATAATGCAATTAGGGACTCCTTGATGACCAAAGGGCCCTCAAGAAACAAGGATATTCAAACTTTCAGTTTTAAACTAGCAACAAATTTGTCCATTCTATTCACATCTAAGATTGTTTAGTCCCCCTTAACTGACCATAGCTGTAGCACCAATGAAAGAGCATACACTAAACCTGCCCCATAGCATATGTAAGGGCATAGAAACACCTTTGAAGATGTCTACATTCTACTCCAACCTTATGCATGGTAGAACAAAAAAATTGCACTCTACCACCAAGTTTCTGCTCTAGGCTAGAAGTATATAGACACACCCAACATTCATCAAGAACTCCAAATCAATTATTCTTTAAGAAAGTAGTCACTCCAATTCAAAATAAATAGACACTTAGTGGCTAGATAGGGTAAATCAAACTACTAACCTTGCTTGCCTATCTCATGTGGTTGTATTACTGTAATTAGTGTTATGTTGCCCAACCCTGTGAAAAATTGTTAGTGGAATTTATGCCAGTTATGTTCAGGTTAAATGAATAAATAATCTTATTTGTAGTTGTTCATTATAATATCCTCCTGTGTACTTACTCACACACTCTGTTTTTGGAGTAAATAATCATTTTGGTCCTTGGAAGTATATAGTGTT
This sequence comes from Glycine soja, assembly GCF_004193775.1. Classification (NCBI taxonomy): domain Eukaryota; kingdom Viridiplantae; phylum Streptophyta; class Magnoliopsida; order Fabales; family Fabaceae; genus Glycine; species Glycine soja. Next base: position 21,256 of record NC_041009.1, read on the forward strand.
GTCACATTAGTTCCTGAACTACAAAAATTTCAAATAAGTCCCATAAATTTCTAGTTGTTTAAGTCCTTAAACTTAACCACATACTATCATTTTTGTCCCTAAACATATGATAATATCATCACTTGAGTTGCACATTTTTTTTTTAATTTTGGATTAATGTGTTTGATGAATTAAACTTTCAGGGACTTATTTGAATTTCCTTAGTTTTAAGGTAAAATGTGACAGTGGAATATATATTCAGGGATTAAAATGGTTGCTTACTCTGTTTTTGTTACAGGATATTGCTCGTTTCCGGCCTGATCTCAAGCTGCTGATATCAAGTGCTACACTTGATGCAGAGAAATTCAGTGATTACGTTGATTCTGCGCCAATATTCAGAATTCCAGGGAGACGATATCCTGTTGAAATAAGCTATCTGACTACTTAGATGCAGCTATTGTCACATCACTTCAAATCCATGTCACTCAACCTCCTGGAGATATATTGGTATTCCTTACTGGTCAAGAAGAAATTGAAACGGCAGAAGAAATCTTGAAGCATCGAACTAGAGGCTTGGGGACTAAAATTTCTGAGTTAATAATATGCCCTATATATGCCAACCTTCCAACTGAACTACAAGCTAAAATATTTGAACCCACTCCCGAAGGGGCACGAAAGGTTGTCCTTGCTACTAATATTGCAGAAACATCATTGACAATTGATGGGATCAAGTATGTTATTGATCCAGGATTCTGTAAGATGAAAAGTTATAATCCAAGAACAGGAATGGAGTCTTTGCTAGTAACTCCCATCTCAAAAGCTTCAGCAAATCAAAGAGCTGGCCGTTCTGGAAGAATGGGTCCTGGAAAGTGCTTCCGACTGTATACTGCATACAATGATTTGGATGATAACACTGTAAAATTTATCACAATGATTTGGATGATAACACTGTAAAATTATCACAATGATTTGGATGATAACACTGTACCAGAAATACAGAGGACTAACCTTGCAAATGTAGTTTTGACTTTAAAAAGTCTTGGTATTCATGACTTATTGAACTTTGATTTTATGGATCATCCACCTGCTGAGGCCTTATTGAAAGCTTTGGAGCTTCTATTTGCATTAAGTGCGTTAAATAAGCTTGGTGAATTAACTAAGGTGGGCAGACAGATGGCAGAGTTCCCACTTGATCCAATGTTGTAAAAAATGATAGTGGCTTCAGAAAATTACAAGTGTTCAGATGATATCATTTCTATTGCAGCTATGCTTTCGGTTGGAAACTCAATATTTTACCGTCCAAAAGATAAACAAGTACATGCAGACAATGCAAGGCTGAATTTTCACACTGGAAATGTGGGAGACCATATGGCGCTGCTAAAGGTTCTGTTTCTTCTGACTTTTTTTTTCTGTATTTTGTTGGTTATCATCTTATCTATATCCATATTTCCTTTCTGTGAAATGTTAGACTCTATTGTTGATCTAATTATAGATTGAATATTTATTTTGTGCTTGTTGTGTATTTACTTTTTCACCTGGGTAGGACATGGCCAGATTATCATTGGATTGCATATTTGTTTATAATTGATAATTGGTGTTTCTTCAGTCTAGATTTTTACTGAACCTTATTATTATTATTCAGGTCTACAATTCATGGAAGGAGACAAATTATTCAATGCAATGGTGTTATGAGAATTATATACAGGTATGGGTCTTTGTCTAACAAACTACAAACCCAGTATTTGGTGCGTCCATATTTAGTGAAAATGCTGGAAGAAATTAGTACACACGTCTGTACATGGTTAAGTACAATAAGTAGTGATAATTTAGAAATGTTACTCTAGTTAACTATTTCTAAATTTAATTTTGTTTAATTGTTAGTTCATTTAGAAATCATTTGAGTTTAAATATAATAATCTTGGAAAATTTTGGACAATCTGAAGACTGTAAAATTTATTATTACCATAAAAAAAAACTATCTCCATCTTCTCCTTATTGACCGCGGAGATGTGTGATGCTTTTGTGGTAAATCTTTGTCGTGTTAGGTTGATAGCTACTTTAGTGGGTTTTCTTATGCAAAGAGATTAGCTAGTTTTGTGAAGTTGTACTTAGTACTTACTACTTGTCCTTTTCTTTTTATTGATCTACTTTTCCTTTTTTGGGTTTCTTGAAGGATATCTTACCATTTCTTTTATTACTTTTTAATTTATTCTACTGATAGTATTTGTTTCATAAAAGACCAGTTTAGAACTTGTATGTGAGCTTATGACAATGCTGTCCATGTTTAGTTCCCCTGTCACTTTGAATCACCAATGAACTATTTCAACAATGATCTGTCAGTGAAATGATAATGATTTATGGTTGTGACAATTTGATACTTTGGTCTTCTTTCCTCTGTTAAAATGCTTTTATGCATCCGTGTTGATTTCTGCTGTAATATTCTAAATTTGTTTGCTATTTTGATGTTCAGGTAAGGAGTATGAAACGGGCTAGGGATATTCGTGATCAACTGGCAGGTCTTTTAGAGAGGGTTGAGATTGAACTAACTTCAGATGCTAATGATTTAGATGCCATCAAGAAATCCATTACATCTAGTAAACTTATAAGACTAATAATTTCTTGCAACGCAGATCTTTTTTATTATACTGAATCTAATTTTAACTGTTGCAGGGTTTTTCCCACACTCTGCACGGCTGCAAAAGAATGGATCATATCGAACTGTTAAACATTCACAGACTGTTCACATACATCCTAGTTTGGGGCTGGCACAGGTACTTTTCTTTTATGTTGCTGATAACATCTGTTGCTTTAATGGACTGCTCCCTTCCCTATTTCTAGTTAACATCAAAAGAGTTGTGTTGTATTATTGTAATAAACAATTCAAATAAATTGAACCAATTTTTTTTGTAAAGGTGACCTTGCCCACTCCTTAGAGTAACAAGATAGAGTAACAAGTGATCTTTGCTTTGCCTTTGTCCTCATATAATAATGCTTTACCTGGTGCATTTTTTATGTAATGAATAATGCATACAACATCCTATGACTATCACAAGTGGAATTCAGAAACTAACCCACTGCAGTTACAACAAAGGTGATGCCTACTAGGAGTCAATACCTTCTCAGGTCTTTCAATGGCTCCTTGACCTGGAAGAATGATGCAAGCTCCATTGGAGCTTGTAGGCCTAGGATCTTCTTCATCAATGGATTCCTTTGCTTCTTGGAAGATGAATGGCAGCGGAATGGAGAAGGAAGAGAGAGAGGAGACGCCACTTCAAGGAGAAGATGAGTCTAGAAGAAGCTCACCACCATAGGAGGCCATGGATAAGAGCTTGGAGGAAGAAGGAGATGAATGAAGGGAGAGGGAGAGAAGAGCACGAAATTTTGTGCTCCAAATGAGCTTTGAAATCTGAAGTTTAATATTCAAATGATCAAAGTTGAAAAAAATGCACACACATGACCTCTATTTATAGCCTAAGTGTCACACAAAATTGGAGGGAAATTCAAATTTCACTTGAATTTGAAATTGAATTTGTGGAGCCAAACTTTGGAGCCAAAATTTCACTAATTATGATTAGTGAATTTTAGTTATGGTTCAGCCCACTAATCCAAGATCAATTCCAAGATTCTCCACTAAGTGTGCTTAGGTGTCATGAGGCATGAAAAGCATGAAGGACATGCACAAAGTGTGACTATATGATGTGACAATGGGGTGTAGTAAGCAAATGCTCACCTCCCCCTCTAAAATTTAATTGGATTGGGCTTCTACCAATTCAATTAAATTTATTTCCAACCACACACATCAAATATCCACTTAGTGCATGTGAAATTACAAAACTACCCCTAATACAAAAACTAGTCTAGGTGCCCTAAAATACAAGGGCTGAAAAATCCTATATTTCTAGGGTACCCTACCTACATTATGGAGCCCTAAATACAAGGCCCAAAAATAATGAAATCTTAATCTAATATTTACAAAGATAAGCGGGCTCGTACTTAGCCCATGGGCCCGAAATCTACCCTAAGGCTCATAAGAACCCTAGGGCCTTCTCTTGCATCTCTGGCCCAATCTACTTGGAGTTTTTCTATCCAATGCCCTTGCGGAGTAGGATTGCATCATTCCCTCCCCCTTGAAAAGGATTTGACCTCAAATCCTGAGGTTCTTGATACTCTGGGCTCCTTCCCTTAACACCTGTAAAAAGAACAAAAACATATGTATTAGTGGTGTTTAGTATGTTGAAGTAAGGTAAGGTCTGAAAACTCATTTCCTAGGCATCTTCCCATGAAGGAACATGGTTCCTCACCAACTCAATGAGTGGTGCTACAAGTATAGAAAAATATGGGGCAAACCTTTTGTAAAAGTTTGTTAAGTCTTGGAAGCCCCAAATTTTTCTTACACTTGGTGGAGCGGGCCACTCAGGAATGACTTTTATTCTCTTAGGGTTCATGGGAACCCTTTGATCACAATTTAAAAAATTAAGAAAAGCAAAGCAATAGAACATACCTTTTTCTGTATTTTCATGTTGATTATTCCTACCAAAAAGTATGACAAACCTAAGGTGTCCCATATGAGTGCCTAAGTTTGTATTGAAACTAAAAATAAGAACAAACCTACCTAATGAGTCCCTATGTACACAAATCATGAAGATGTTGGGTGCATGAGTAATTTTACAAAAGAGTGTTGCACCACCCAAAGCATTCATCACACCACCTATTTTAGGGATTTGGTGCCTAATAATACCTATTTTGGGCACCAACAAAGTACAAGGATTTAATCTCTTGCGAACCAAACCCTCATCCAACAACTCCTTTACTTGAGGAATAAACTCAAGCCTAAGAGATGTGGCAATGCTAACAAGTGTCTTTTTACAAAGGAGAAAATGTGGAGGTTGTCTAAGAAGGGAAATTTCTTTAATATTTGTCTTTATTTCAAAATGTCTTTCCTTCTTAGCTAACCTCTTGGAGGAGACACTTACCTCCTTACACTTCTCCTTAACCATTAAAGGTTGTCCTTCTTCTTGGGGGTAGATCTCTTCACTAGATTCTTCCCCTTTTGCTTCTTCACTTTTACTAGAGGAAGGTGAAGTAGTAGCCTCATCTTGGCTACTATAAATGTCTTGGCCCCTCATAATCATGGTTTTCTTGGTGGGGCATTGAGAAGTAATGTGTCCTCTTCCAAGACATTTAAAGCACTTCATGGAGCTAGTCTTCTCTTGCATACTAACCTTAAGGGGTTGCTTTTCTATTGTCTTCCCCTTATCATCTTTGGGCTTAGAAGGTCTCACCCCTAAGATTCCTTGACCTTGGTCTTTCTTTGGATAAGAGTGAGAGCCATAAGATTTTGAAGTAGACTTCCTTTTAAGTTGTTGCTCTACCCTTATTTCCCGATCTAAATTGGCCTCTACATTGTCCTTTCCATGGAAGTATGGGAGTTTAATGTTAACCTCTTGAGGCTTTCTTTCATTTTCTCTCCTATGGGAGTGAGGTCTAAGATGTGACCTATGCCTTCCTTCATAATAGTCACGAAGTTCTTCACTTAGGCTCTTGCAAGAGTTATGACTACTATAGGAGACATGTTTTTCTCTTTTCATTTCTTCCATTATTTTTCTTCTTTCTTCCTCTCTTATTTTCTTTCTTTCATCTTGACTTATTTCTTCCACTCTTTTTTTACCTTTTTCTTTTCTCTCTTGTTTTTCTTTCCACAACTTAAGGGATCTCAACTCATCTAATATCTTATACAAGGGGTCCTTAGGAGTAGAACCCTCACCATTAACACTAGATGAAGAATGAAGACTCATGTTGGTTCCTAAGTTATGGTTCTTTCTTGTTGGGGGTTTGAAAACAAAAGGTAAAATAAACTATGGTTGAAACTAGCCAAAATAAACACTAAAAGAGGTGTGAAAGATAAGGTAAAAACTAATTAGTAAAAGGCAAGCTATCTAGGCAGTTTGACAATGGAGGGTAAAGGAAATAAGCTATGAAAATAAGCAAGAAATTAAAGTGCAAGAAATGCAAACTAGGCGGATCCTAAGAGTGTTTGGATGACCTCATTTAAGGTTCCCAACAAAACACTCACTATCCTAAGGGGAAATTGCCTAAAATTATTACACACAAATGGAAGTAGGGTGACCTAGCGGAGGCTCCCAACTTACTTCCAATGAAAGGCCTTTTTGTTACAAAATTTGAAAGCAAAGCAAATTGCCAATTACAAAATTACAAAGAAAAAAGTCCTCAATTGTGGTGGCTATTCTCTCTTTAGTGTTTCACTCAATTTGGAGTGCTTCTTAGTCCAATAGCTCTTAAGGTGGTTGGCCCCTTGCTTCTTGACTCAAATTCTTCAAGATATGGCACCAATCCTCCTTTCCAATTCCCTATATGGCAACTCACAAGCAAGGAAACAAAGAGACAAGCAATAACCAAAGACAAAAAAAAAATGAAATGAAAGCTAAACCAATAGAGTTTTAACAAGACAAATTTCCAAGGATTATTCAACAATTAAAGCAATGAAAAGCACAAAAAGCAAGCTAGGACTCAAAGAGAAACCTAGAATGGCTCTAGAGTAGAGTAGAAAAACTCTAAAAAAAAAGACTCAAGAAACCTCTAGTTTTGGCACTTGTTTTCACAATAATGTTCAATTGAAATTTCAGAACTAGGATTGGTATAAAATATGCACCAATTATAGAACAAATTTTGAGCCAAAACAACAAGCACACTTTCCTTTCACTTTTCTTTTTTTTCCTGGACACTGATTTTTCTGCCAACTTGTGAGATTTTTATTATTTTTTTCTTTAATCCAAATCGCTTGATTCTTTTTTTATAATTTTGGTCCAGATGTCTAGAAAATTCAGTAAAAGTTTCAGCTCAAAAAACGTAGTTACCAATTCCCAGTAATTTATACAAGTTCGTATGTTCAAGCTGCCAGCACCAGCGATTTCAGCCTAGAAATCAAGAGTAGTGTTTATGTTGCTTAAGGCTTGGATAGTTACAATTTGTGTTTGCTTATGCTCAATTATCTTGAATAACACAATTAAAGAGAGCTTAAGACTTATTTTGATTCACAAATCCAGCCACAACTCAGCACCACAACTCAACTTCATCATAGGCATCATGTAGGAAACTTAGAAAGCAAAAAAAAAAAGTTCAAGAACAAGACTACTTCTAGGAATTGATTTAGAACATGTTATGAACTAAATAACATGCATGAATTAGACTCAAAATTCAAAAGATAGGCTAAGAATGACAAGAATACATGAACAAATGTATCTAGAATTCAATCAACAAAATAAAATTCAACACAAGCTTAGAACATAATGTGACAATTACTATGACTAAACATGACTCTAAGACAACATGGATTAAGTGATTTACACTTAGATTTTTGTGTTTTTTTTTTCTAATCAATATTTTGGAACAAAATTTAGATCTAAAGGTTCAGAACAAGAATATTATGAATGAAAATTGATAGAACCTAAAATCAACACAAAAACAAGATTCAAGAGTAGATCTACAAAATTTGAACCATAGAAATGCAAGAACAAGTGTAGATCTAAGATTTAATCGGTTTATTTTTTTTTAATCTACTCTAAATAGCACCAAACCACAAGACAATGGAGGATATACATGGAGAATAAGATGAAGAACAAGGAATTAAAGAGAATTCACCGAACAAAAAGATAGAGGAAGCAAAAGAACATCACCTAGATGAAGATGCTCTTGATACCACATGATGCAAGCTCCATTGGAGCTTGTAGGCCTAGGATCTTCTTCATCAATGGATTCCTTTGCTTCTTGGAAGATGAATGGCAGCGGAATGGAGAAGGAAGAGAGAGAGGAGACGCCACTTCAAGGAGAAGATGAGTCTAGAAGAAGCTCACCACCATAGGAGGCCATGGATAAGAGCTTGGAGGAAGAAGGAGATGAATGAAGGGAGAGGGAGAGAAGAGCACGAAATTTTGTGCTCCAAATGAGCTTTGAAATCTGAAGTTTAATATTCAAATGATCAAAGTTGAAAAAAATGCACACACATGACCTCTATTTATAGCCTAAGTGTCACACAAAATTGGAGGAAAATTCAAATTTCACTTGAATTTGAAATTGAATTTGTGGAGCCAAACTTTGGAGCCAAAATTTCACTAATTATGATTAGTGAATTTTAGTTATGGTTCAGCCCACTAATCCAAGATCAATTCCAAGATTCTCCACTAAGTGTGCTTAGGTGTCATGAGGCATGAAAAGCATGAAGGACATGCACAAAGTGTGACTATATGATGTGGCAATGGGGTGTAGTAAGCAAATGCTCACCTCCCCCTCTAAAATTTAATTGGATTGGGCTTCTACCAATTCAATTAAATTTATTTCCAACCACACACATCAAATATCCACTTAGTGCATGTGAAATTACAAAATTACCCCTAATACAAAAACTAGTCTAGGTGCCCTAAAATACAAGGGCTGAAAAATCCTATATTTCTAGGGTACCCTACCTACATTATGGAGCCCTAAATACAAGGCCCAAAAATAATGAAACCTTAATCTAATATTTACAAAGATAAGCGGACTCGTACTTAGCCCATGGGCCCGAAATCTACCCTAAGGCTCATAAGAACCCTAGGGCCTTCTCTTGCATCTCTGGCCCAATCTACTTGGAGTTTTTCTATCCAATGTCCTTGCGGAGTAGGATTGCATCAAAGAAGGTTAGCAATAGGGTCATAGGGAGCATCCAGAGAACAGACAAGCATATTGGTCTTGTCTTGGTCCAATGTATACTTATTTTGAGTAATGGCAACACCGAAATGGGACTAGGCAACCTCAATTCCCAATAAATATTTGAGAGGGTCCAGATCTTTGTTTGAAATTGACGGTATAGATGGTTTTTTAGGTGCTGGATGCCAACCTCATCATCGCTAGTGATGACAATATTGTAAACATAGACAACAAATGTAATGGTCTTCAGGAGAATAAATGAAGAAAATAGAGTGATCAGCCATGCCAATTGTAGCAAGGAAGAACTCTAATGTCATACCAGGCCTAAGGGGGATGTTTCAAACCATGAAGAGAATAGCACATCTGATAAATGAGGTGACAAGAGAAATAGGAGGGAGATAAATGCTCATAATTTAAAATACAAGCATAGAGAGGATTAGGATTGTGAGAGGATCAAATACCTCTACATAACGAGATGGGAAGCCCAAGTGCAGGCTATGTACTTGGACAGTTGATTGGGGCAAGAGATGAATCTAAAGGATTGGATGAAGGAGGAGACACGGGTTTGGGTCAATATTGTTGCTGGTATGTGGTCAAATGAGGTGAAGTGCGAACAACGAATTAATGATTGAAGCTGGTGCAACAAAGGGAATAGGGGAAACAATCTGGGGTGGGAGTTTTGTGGGCAGAGTAGCATTGTTCTCAGCCGAAGGAGAGAAGAAAGGGCTGGTTTCAAACCTTTTGTAGGCGTGAGTAGCAAAAAAAAAACACATCTGAAAGAGAGATAATCATTTAGGTAATTGATTACTGGTCATAGATAATCAAATATTCGAGGTAATCTAACATTAGTTGATGAGTAATCTATTACATAGAGATTACTACAGTTATATAGCCCAAACGGAATCTATTACAAAGTTTTCAATTTTCAAGAAAATTTTCCAACATAATTTTGATACCAAAGTCAAACATAATAATGTTAGGAAGTCGTACATCGCTGGCCTTAGTTCTCGGGATGCAGTTTATATATCTATTGGGTAACTTCACTTGATGTCAATTGATTTTATGATGAAATTTAACATGGTATCGGAGCCTATAACTCATCTTGATTCTTGCCTATTCTATTAGGCTCTCTAGTTCTTGTAGGCATTTTGGCAAACATCTCTGGTGGTGTGTGTTAGGAAGTTCCACGTTGCTTGCCTCAATTCTTCAACTGGAGCTTATATAATATGTTGTGCAACTTCACTTAATTCCAATTGGTTTTAAGATGGAAACTAACAAATCATGCCAAAGCCATCATTAATTTAATAGATATAATTAAAATCACTTAAGACTTGATAAACCCTAGGACCCTCAATGTTTATTGATAAAAAGGTAATAAAAATTACATCCAAATGAAAATTCTAACCTAGGAGTTGAATCATCAAAATATAAGAATTTGCAAATGTGGATGCGCTCTATGGAGAGTCTTCATCATCTATAGGAACAGCTTGAGTAGCATGATATTTAGTGCTATGGACTTGAATATCTTCTTCACTAACTGTAATATTGATGTAACCTGGTCCTGTTATGATCATAAAGGAACTAATTTTTTTTCTATAGTATGTTGCTGAGCTTGAGCCTTAAATTTTTAGAGAAATCCTAACAATTCAATCTGGTGTGTGCGTGTTTTTATTCCAATTTGAGGCAATTTGAAAAGAGAATCAAACAACTTTATGTTGCATTTATGTGCATTGGACTGATATTGGTATTGTAAAGAAAATCTCATCTTTTCTCTTTGTTTACCTTTCGTAGGTTCTTCCCAGATGGGTTGTATACCATGAACTAGTACTCTCAACCAAGGAGTATATGAGACAGGTATTCCTAACTGTTAACCAATTCAAATGTTTCACAACTTCTTTCAATGGATGTTTCAGTAGCTGAAATCGCATACACAAATTGCAGGTGACGGAGTTGAAGCCAGAGTGGTTGGTGGAGATAGCCCCCCACTATTACCAGCTTAAGGATGTTGAAGACTGTATGATCTTTCTTTCTCTCTCTTCATCTTTATATTGCCATTATATTTTTGCAAGGAGTCAACAACATTTCCCTTTGAGCTTTACAGATAATTGACCTTCCAATATCAGAGAAGGATTTCTTAATGCAAGAAAATAGAATTTTAGAACAGATTTATGTAATATGCTAACTTATATCAGATTGGTTCCATGGGCATACAAAATGTCAAGGGAGCATATCTGAATGTAATATGTACTTCCAGTACCACTGGTACTCAGTAATATAATATTATTTTTGCAGAGCAAAAAAAAATAAAGAATCAGGTTGTAGATTGCAGCAAACAAAGGTTCTTGTCATTAGTTTGTGAAGTATAATCCCTCATTTTTTAATATGGCCCATTCTAGTTTATAGAATGACATGCTGTTAATTTATTTTTCGGCCGTTTAGTGTAACTATTGTAGTATCTCCATTTTTATTTAACACTTTATAATTTATTAGAGATTAATAGGAGAATATTACAAGAGAATATAATGTTGCTCTTTTCATTTAACTTGTGTAACTTAATGGATAGTTAATTAGATAATTTGTTACATATCCCTTCTTTTATAATTAGACTGCTTGCAAAGATATACCACTGACTGTTGGCAAGAATTATTGTTATGCCATGAGTTAATTCATTGAACATTTAAATAAATTCAAATTTAACCTATAAGTGCCAAAAAAGGTAATTGTAATAGTGAGCTAGGGGAGATATTTTGGACAATCAGCGTATAGCATAGTAATCAATTTTGAATTTGTTGATTGTTATAACAAAAATAATTTGTTGCTTTATGCCATAAACTTTTATTCTCGTTAGCTATTGAGTTGTTGAATCAAATCTTGTGGCAGCATATTCGAAGAAAATGCCTCGTGGAGCAGGACTTGCATCGTAGGACAGATTGTTGACATCTTTACATATGCTTTGGGAGGAGAAAGTACTTTTATCAAGTCATTTTGGGGGATAAAAAAGTCTCACTCTTAAACATGGGAAACGTATTGTAAATATTTTTTGGCCCTAATTTATAATATAGCATGCATATTATATCTTGTTGAAATTAGCTTAGACTGTAGTTACCCTCACTTGCTATAGTAGCTCTCCCTTGGTGAGTGGTGATTTCGTTTACACAAATTTTGTCATCTAAGTTTCAATTTCATTGGGAGACGTATTGTAAATATTTTTTCGCCGTAATTTATACTATAGCATGCATATTATATCTTGTTGAAATTAGCTTAGACTGTAGTTACCCTCACTTGCTATAGTAGCTCTCCCTTGGTGAGTGGTGATTTCGTTTACACAAATTTTTTCATATAAGTTTCTGTTTCATATTTTTGTAACAAGTGCCATCTATAATTCAATTTGTTAGTATTGCTAGTTTAATATTGTACACATTTCTTAAAGGACACTATTTTAACCCAGAAATATTCAGAGGCATGTATTTACTTCTGATGATTGTACAGATTTCATTTGATCTGGCAAATGTCTTTTCAATATTGTTTCCTATCATTTTAATTTTATTTATAACGCGTGACTTTCTGTCAATGTTGTACTTCAGATTTTATTTTTCCTCACTGTTAATGCTCCACTTTATAATGTAGTTTTAAAATCTGATTTAGCTGCATAGATTCATCCTTGACAAGAGGCAGAATGTCTTTACGCACTGAACTATCCGTCATTTAGCTTAGTTCGTTTGGTCTATCAACAATTGAAAAAATTTTATTTTTGCTTGATTACTTATTTAGTCCAAGAATTTAGATTTTTTTTTTAGTCCCTAAAATTTAAAAATATTTTTTTTTTATTTTCTGAATTTTGACATTATTTTTTTTACTTCTAACAATAAATTGATACTTTATGATGAGTTTTAATATTTTGTAACGGACTTTATAGTACTTTCATTTTTAAAATATAAATTTAAGTGATTCAAATAATTAAAGTTAAAAATTGTCATAAATTATTAATTTATTATGTTAGAGACAAAAAAATAATTTGCAAAAATCATAAAAAAAATGATTTTAAATTTTAGGAATTAAAAGTAATACACATTTCAAATCTAGAGACTAAAACAACAATTAAGCATTGTTGAAAACCAATTTTGATATTAAAGACTAATTTTTATATTTATTTCAAAACTTCTTGAAATTAATTTGACAAAAAAATGGATTGATTTTCTATATTAAATCATAATGGTGATTTATTTTGAAAGTAAAATTGTATTTCAAGTCTCCTTATTTGTTTTTAATTTCGACTTTGGTCTCCTTAGTTGTTTTCAATTTCAATTTTAGTTTTACTAGTTGTTTTGAATTTCAATTTTGCTTCCCCTTTAAAATTATTGACAAATTTTATCCTCGTATTTTATCCCATCATGCAATCTTGGCTTCCTAAACTTGAAATCCTAAATCTCAAAAACCCCACCCCCAATCTTAAACCCTCAACTTTAAACCCTCAACCCTAAGCCCAAACCACAAACCCTACACCTTAAACCCCCAACCACAAACCCCAAATCCCAAACCCTAAATCCCCCACCCTTAACCCCAAACCCTAAACCATCAACTCTTAACCCTACACTCCAAATCCCAAACCCTCAACCCTAAACCACAAAACTTAAACCCTAAATCCCAAAACTCAAACCCTAATCCCTCACCCCAAACCCTAAAACCCCAAATCATAAATGGGTGGAAAGGTTTATCATTTTCGCTACCAATTGATCTTGGAACATGATTAAAATGAACATCAATGATAAATCCTTCCACCTTTTTCCTTATGTTATATAGCTTTTTCTTATATTGAATAAGCCATGGTATTTCTCATCTCTTAGCTTCTTCCTTAATTGATGTCTACTCACATTAAGTAAACTGCCATAAGGGTATTGATCATCCCGTTATAGTAATAATTGGATTTATTGTCTACATGAAATTCTTTATATTCTCATCTAATGATAAGTCATTGACATTATTTGAAATGTAAGATTTCTTAGATAATGATTCTAATTTATCAAATTTATTTGCTCATAAAAAATCAAATTTATTAATATTTTAAAATTGCATACATTAGTAATAATATTAAAGGCGTGATACTAATACTAAGTCAAAATTAGATCCAATAGAACATTGTTAACTTTGCATAATGTAGGACAATGGCATAAAAGCAAAAGGATCCGCCCAATAATTTTGACTAGAATGTTTATATGTCTTGTACTAGAGATTGACGTAATAAATTATTCATCCAAACAAAAAGTTAATTAGTTAAGTTGGTATTTCTCTCAAGTTGTTGGGTATATGCTCTCTTCCCTTCCCAAGCAGAGAAAGGTCTAATATTAGAATTTCCTTGTGTATTCTCACTTACCAAGAAGGATCTTTCATAAGATGAAGGATCATTCAAATGAGAATAACAACTCGAGAGAAAGGAGAAATTAAAATATCAAATTTGTTTACGCACAAGGTAATCTCTTTTAAATTTTGCTAATGGAGACCAGACAACTATCAGAATTTTAACGAGTATTATATTTGCTAAAGGTTCTATTGCACAAAGACTTGTTAAATGTAAAATAGGTTTTTGGATACAAAAATAGTTTTGAATGATTGCTTCAAATTATATATAATAATTGATGATTCTAGCGTTTTTAAAAATATTACTTGAAGTAGCATTTTTTAAAATACAAGTTTTTAGCTTCTAATTTTTTTATATTTTATTTTACTTTTATCATTGATATATTTATTCATTTTTATTATTATCTTTTTAAAATAAATCATGATTTTATTATTTTTCTATTATTTTATAATTTTCAACTACTTTAACATTTAGTTTTATTGAACATTTTTAATTTAATAAGTTAGTTTTTCCGTTATTAACTAATTTTTCAACTTCTAACTAACTTTTCATCTAATTTTATTGAACATAGCTTATACTTGTTAAATTAATTTGATATTGATTTACTTAGATTTGATTTTCAGTTAAATTTGTACATCATCAATTTTTGATAAATTTAAGAATATTATAGTATATTTGATTGAGTGAAAACAAAATAAAGAAAAAAAAAACATATATTCGGGTTTTTGTTTCTTTCTTTCTGTTAGTTGAAGAATGAGTGGAAGAAAAAAAAGAAAAAAAATATTTTTATAAACAAAAAGTTCATTTTTTTCTTCTTTTGTTTCTCCTTCAATTTGAATTTCCAACTTTTCTCTTCCTTATATTTAAATTTTTCTATCCAACCAAATATAGATAGCATTAGGGTTGAATTTAAATATTAATCTAATAAAAATTTAACACTTTGTAAAAGACAAATATAACCTGAACTAATAAAAGACAAATAATTATCTATTTGCGAGAAACATGCTTATAGAATTGGTGCGGCATTTCCGAACAATTTCATGACAGGGAAGGCACACAAATATCAGAGTTTGGCAGATGTCTATTAATTAAGGTGAACACTTTGGAAGCTAAAGTTGGTCATCCATAATTTTCGGTTTCAAAATGCGCATTTAATTTTGAAAGTGATGCGTGTAATACAATGGATATATAGAATTTCTAACTATGTGAAACAAGACTCTTATTTGGGACAAAAGATTATTACATCAAAGTTTGATAGATTTGACTATGGTTGCCATGGATGGGGATGCAATTAGATTGTCTTGTTTATTATGCTTGCGTGTTAGAATAAGACACGGCTAGAAGAACCTCCCCATGTAATACTCACGTTATAGTATAATCTTTTCAAAAGTAAAGGTATATTCATTGTTTTGAATAGATGAATTTTTAAAATAAATTTGAGTATTTTTTTTTTAAAAAAGTTCTTAATTTTGAGTGAGAGATTTTCTGAACTAAAATAAAAGAGTTGAGAGACCAAGGAAATGGATGAGCATAAAAGCACAAAGACATACGTACGTTAGCTATCAACTGATTTCAAGCTTCAACCATATTAGTTTCATGATTTGAATGCAATACTTCTCAAATAAAAAACAATAAAAATGATTAGGCTACGACGTGTTACCATCCTACGTAGCGTAATTAATACTGCTTACGTGACTAAGATAGTTCTTTGATTAATTTCTGTTGTCAAAGAAATGGAAGAAGGCTACGGGAAAGGGAAAGTATCCAAGTGGGCTCGCTGTTGTTAACCATTCAGATTATTACTGATATTATACTCGGTTTAATAAAAGCGCTCTATGAATGATTATAGTCAAGAAAGTGACTTCATTATTGTTAAAAAGTAATTTTTTACTGGTGCTTCTACTATAATTAATTTGCATTTGCCTACACATATACTATGTTTCTTTTTTCCTTTTTTGCAATTATAATTAAATTGACAGTGATGAACGGATCTTATATATGTGTAATAATATTATTTGTTTTCAGTCATTTCTTTCTTTACCCATCTATATGTGATACTCCCCTCTTCTTAGATAGCATATTGTCATCTAGTATAGGGGATTGCTTCCTTTCATGGACACCAACAAAGAGATAATATGAAGCTTCTCTTTTCTAGTTACTAGTTACATTGCGAGAAATTTAATTGTTTTTATGTTTATGTTTTGTTTGGTACCATAGCAATGTCAAATCTTTCCCCACTATGTTTTCAAACAAAGTTTTCAAAAAGAATAATGAATACTATAACCCAAGTGGAATATTTATATAATGAAAATGGGGAACAAATGAGATAAGAAGATCCACTAGGAGTCGACGTTCCTATTGAATCAAATTTAAAAAAACACACACACACAAAAGCATAGAAAACTTTCCTGCATTTGGCCTGTGTAAACAAAAGAGATAAGGTTCATGTATTGTGTATGTGGAAGCAAATAATTCCTAATTAAGAACAATGTTCAAACATTACTTTCACGCGCCTTTGAACATTGTTATTTTTTCATGAGCTTTCAAACATTAATCCTATACGTGAGGTTAAGTGGGTTTTTATAGAAACATTTTAAGGAGATGAAAATTAAAAAAAAAAATAACTTTTTCATAAGTTAAAATTAATTCTTCATTAGTTAATTTGTAAATGTTTCTCATTTGTTAGAAAAATTATATGAAAGAGCTATAAATTAAGTAATGGTTAGTTAATGAAAAATTAATTTTAAATAATGCATGTTTGATTTTTCTTAACTAAAGTCTAAAGTTTAAATCTTGTATATAGGAAAAAAATTGTATTAAGATTGCTACAGAATTATATTGTGAAATAAAAACACTTTCTATAAAGGGTATCTAACTATCTATGCATGTTCTAGAAATTTTTTAAAAAATGCATAATCATCTGTTGAGATATTTGTATTTCAATTTTTATTTTCTAACGAATATGATAGAAAACTTGTTGAGTAGCTATAAAATAAAAATACTTTTAAATTACAACATTTAATTAATTTTAAATTTAAAAAAGAGTTATTTTATTAATAGTTTTCCATTTTAAATTGCAAATGAGTATTAAAAGATTCATTAATATTTGTCTTAAGTTATGCTTGTTTGGGTGCGGGCAACAACGAGGACAAAGCTGAATTCAAACTTCTAATAATATTCATTCAATTATTCAAAGATTACATCTATACGGAAGAAATATGTCAGTGACACGGCAACAATGAGACCCACAAAGTCATTATTATTGTTATTTTGTTACATACACTGGTATTAATATATTATTATTGAAAGTCTAACCCTGCTTTGGCTAGGATCTTAGCAATTTGAGCAGCATTCTTGCCTTTGATTTTGTTGTGTTACTACACTGACTCTGCAGAAGCAACAGCAACCGAGTCAAAACTCCACTCTCAATGGCTTCCTCTCTTGCACGCTCAAATTCACCACAAACAGTTAAAAGCACTTCAACAGCACTCTCACTGCACTTTTGATCAGATACCCTGAAAACCATATTCACCAAAGTTTGAACACCATTAGGGTGATTCACCAATGCCTCTTTAGCACTTCTCAGCCCCATAAGTTTCTCTACTATTCTCATTGCCACTGGTGCCATGTTTCTTCTTTCTGATGATGTAATGTATCTCATAATTTCTTCTATTGCTCCTCCTCTCACCAAACTCTCTCTGTTGGACTGCAACGAACATAGTGCTGACATGGCTTTAATTGCATCCCCAGAAACCTCGTAATTTTGGTTAACAACTTGAACAATCTCGTGCACTAGTTCGTTAGTTTTTCCAAGAGTAGAACATAAATCTTCTGTCTCAGATGATGATGATGATGCTGACTCTATAACACGGCACAAGCTAGTCTTAACGGAGTTAGTACCCTTTTCAAATAGTAGCACAAACGTCGCTAATTTAGACCCATCTTTGATCATATTTAGAGGCTCCAAACTACCAAGTGGTAGCAATTTTTTAATGCAACAAAGTGCAAGCTCTATGAAGTTCATGTCATTTTCTGGTGACACTTGAGTTCCAAAAACTAGTTCCAAAAGCAGTGGTAGGAAATCCAATTGGAGGAAGCATGATTTGTTGAAGGAGCAATACTCATCAGATAAGACACTGATTTTCCTAAGTGCTTGGAGCTTGTTTTCTAAGCTGCTTTCATAGGATTCAAGGTTGAGTTTCAGAGAAGCTAAGGATTCAATAGTTGAAGCTTCAGGGTTAGCAGGGTCGAATTGGGGATCAAGTTGAAGCCACTGATCGATCAAGTGGCGGAGAGTGTGGTTGGGAACAATGGATGGATCATGAAGCTTTTGCATTGTGACAGGACATGTGAGGTTACCCTGAGCAAGCCATTTTTCTATGTTTGATCTGTCGTAGGTTTGGCCAGTGCATAAAGTTACAGGATCTTCAAACAAGTCTAAACTGATGGGGCATCTAAATAAATGGGGAATGGCGTTTTGAGATTCGTTCATAACTGAAGATTTCCCGAGAACAAAAGAAGCAAAAAATAGTTGTTAGAACTTCAAAGTGACAAAGAAATCAAAGTGGGTTCTCAAATATGGTGAGGCTTTAATTTAGAATGGAAGACATGCATTTTTTAAAGAAGGTGGAAAGATGGTGTTAGAAAGTGGCATACTTTTTTGTTTCCTCTTTTAGCTTCTAAAAGCCTTGAGAGAGAGAAGAAGGATGAGAAAGAGGCAGATGCAAGAAGCTTGGAAGTGGTGACTCAATTATAATTGAGATGGATGAGAACTGAGACATGACCAGTGGAAGTGGAAGTGCAAGTGATGGATAAAGAAAAACGGAAAAGTTAGAAAGTTGTGGACTCACTCACATTAATTCCATATTTGCAGTAGCATAAAAGAGTGTGTTTTTTTTTTTCAATCATAATATTTGGCTTTTCCGAAAGATTCTAAAGTATTTTTTTATAAGTTTTGATTCTTTAAGTTAAGTTTGAGAGTAATCTTTAATTTATAATTTAATTACACTTAAATTTTTGGTTTCTCTAATAATATATTTTACGATAAACAAACTTAAATTTTTTTTCACAAACATGTGTTGTTAATTGAAGACACTCTTATGCTTACAACCAAAGGAGTAGAGTAGTGGGAGGAAGGGAAATTTCTGTAGGTATGCAATTCTTGGCTATTGACAGGACAGTGTGGAGAAAGGGAAAGCACAAAATTACAAATATTTTGATGACAAAAACAGAAAGGAACAGGCAGAGACACTGCGGCCAAAAAATAGATAAATCTTCTTCTAGTGAAAGAAATCAAGAAAGTGGAATGGCAACTAATATTATAGAGTAATGGTGAGCATGGGCCCCACCGCAGGGATCTTCTTTATCAATCCAGTCAAACCAAAACACTCTTTTGCTTTTGTCCAGTCAAACTGGGCAACCAAGAGTCAAAAATATCGTTAATACCTTTGAAGTTTGAATCCACCAATGGTGCCAAGCTGAAATCCACCTATATACTTACAAACTAAGAAAATTGTGGCCTTCGTGTTTTCTTGCTTTTATGGTGCATTGTTTTTTTTTTTTTATCTTTTCATTTGAGTTTTAAAATTAATTCTTGTATTTAAATGTATACTCATACAAGTAATTACTTAAATATATAATAAAAACCAAAGCATTATTTCATATCCTTACCATAAAAATGAAGTTTTTGGATAGCTAACCAAAGATATTCCACAACACAATTATGTAGATGAAGATATTGTAATAAAGAATTAAAAAAAGATGGAGATGATTAAAATTTTGAAAGTTGTTACCTAAAGTTACAGCATATAAATATAAAATATAAATTTTGAATAAAAAATTCTGTAAATTTTGTATTTCATTCTAAAGTTAATATATTAAATAACATTAATATGAAGTAATACTTAAACTCTTTCAATAATTTTTATTGATTTTTGCAACAACAAAAAAAATATACTGAAATCTGAACTCATTCAACTAGTAGTTACAGTCTCACAATGCACCTTTTTGTAGATACCCACTAATAACTTGAGTCTGATTCATACTATTATCTCAATTATAATTTACTTAATCCTACGTAATTTTGATTTCTTTTTTGTTTTGTTTTTTTATGAAGAAAGGTTTAGGTGAATTTAGTTTTGGAAGCTCACCAGAACGAACACATGCATCAGGTCTCATTAAGGCACTTAAAGATCGTCCATTAACAATAGGGTTCAAACTTATTCTTATGAAATATATCAATTAAATCAATGTTTATTGATATTTTTTTTATTTTTCTTAAAGCATAAGGACTGTCTGATTCGTTTTTTTTTTTTGGCATATTGTGTGACTACTAATATAATCAAAGGAAATAATCATATAAAATATCAAATATTTTTTTAAAATATCAGTGTATATTTTTTAATTTATTAGGAGATATTCAGAATTTCTTATTTGACATTTAATTAATCTTTCTCCTATTAGGTCGATTCATTTTGAAGTAACTTTATGCTAAAGTTAGAGATCGGATTGCATTCGCTAGTTAAAGGTTTAAAACTTTCTGCACTCTTATTATTTTATTTTTTTACATTTTTATTATTTATTTTTCTATTTTTAGTGGATTTCAGAAAGTTTATTTTAAAATACAATAATTTACATTGTCAAATGGACTTTCCAAATTCAATGAAAAATGCAGAAACAACAGTGAAAATATTGAAAACAACGCCTGCTTAAAGGAATAAAATATCAAGCTATGCTGACAACTTTTGATAAATATCAAATGTTTTGAAGTTCTAGAAACACCCCAAATATCCAGCTATCCTTGGGTAGCAGCATTAACCCAATAGTAATGTTTCAACTTCATAGAGATTCCAATTACCTACAGTACACTCAAAAAATTATGCATTTACACACTCAGCTAAGGACAATACGGCTAAGGTTTCGTTCTTATAAGTAAGAAAAAATAGAATTTGATTTGAATCATATGTTCCATTTTCATTCAATAACTCCGATTTATGTCTCACAAAATTACAAAAGTGGGTATTAAAATTTGAGATCTGAATTTTTTTAATTTGACTTTTTATTTTAAAAGAAAAATAAAAATTTAATTATTTATAGAACATGATCTATACATACACAGTAAATAATACATTTAATAAATTTTTATTCAATTATTCAGATATTTTACTTTTTATCTAAAATAAATTATTCACTTTTAAGCATTCATTAATGGAATTAGTCTAAAAAAAGATTAGTCTCCTTTAAAATAATGAATCAAGCATAAAATTTCTAACTACTCTAATATTGAGGAGTGAACATCTCAAATTTAAAGTTTATAAGATTAAATATTTACACTTGGATACCACTTAACCCAATAAGCCTAACATCAATCCATAGAATAGATTTTGAATTTGAGTTTAATTCAATTTTATAAAATTAATTATAAAGTATCGGTAGTTTTTTCACTAGTATTTTAACTTGTCCATCTAGTTGACATGAAATCTTTAATACTAGGCACATTTAGAAGTGTATAAACATGCAAAGAATATCTGAGAAAAAATATATGTTTGAATATATATATATATATATATATATATATATGTTTGTACTGAATTTAGCATATTATACAACTTGCTTGGTTATAGTATTTTCTTTAAAATGATAGTAAATATACGCTATTTCAAGCATACTTGATTCGAAGGCAAGATAAAGGTTTATTAAATTATAGTTAGTTTTTAAAATTTTTTTTATTAATTAAAAATTTTATTTGATAAATATTTTTTTAATAATTTTAAAATTTTCAATTATTAATTAACTTTTCAATTTTTTAGCTTTGGAGCTAGTTTTACTTTATCATAAACATAATTTTCTAACATTGTAGTTGACTGGTTGTAGCTTTTCGGCAGTGATCTTCATGTGTGTGTGACCACGAAGCTAAATAATTGGTTTAGAAAAAAAATATACACATACATATAAAGAATTTATATCCTTATTCGGTCTTTTCAGATAAGTTGAATCAAATAATAGTAATTTTAACGATGATACAAAATCCGGGACCACAAAATCAAAGAAAAAGGATATGACTACCGCTTCTTAATTATTTTTTCCTTAAAAAAATTATTATCTATTTACCGCATTTTCCGGCATCTAATTTATAATCCACGTACCTATCACGTGAATAGGTTAAGAAAACTAACTTCATTAGTTAATGTTCCCTTGATAACAGGTAAGTTTGACAACAATAAGAAAATTTAATTTTCCAAGGACAGACTGTTTCCGGATCATTTGAATTACCTTTTTTTTGTATGAAACTTTTAATGAATAAAATTTATATAACATCTTATAAGGTGTTCTGTCAAAAAAAAAAAATCTTGATGAAGAGAGAAATTTACAGGTGTTGAAGCCGGTTTTGATTCGTGGGACCAGCTTGTTTAACCTTTTTTTTTTAATGGATCAAAACAATATTATTAACCTTTGAATTTATTTTGGTCTGTCCTATTTTAATACGTAAGAAAAACAAGGTAGGGTGAGCCCATCCGTCCTACCAATAGTTTTTTTATTTAAGTAAAAGAGATAAAAAAAAAAACTAGTATAAGATTTCAAATTCGGTTTCATTTTAGTAAGAAAGTGATGATGTGCTTAGAATAGAATATTTTAAGCTAAGAAGTCATTTTATTTAATCATTATTTTAATTTTTTATATATAATTTTTTCATTTTCCATTTTGTATATATATATATAGTTTTTAACTGGTAAGTTTTTTAATTCATCCTTAAACAAACTATATTTTTTCAGTTCACATTGGCTTGATTCTCCCAATTTAATTTGTCAGCATAGATTCACTTGTTAAAACTTTGAATATGTTAATCCACTAGTATAGAATCATTTCAGTAAATGAGTGATTTATGAGTCTTGAATATGTTAAATTCATGAAGTGAGAAATAATTCTATTATTTCAATTAAAATTTTCTTCATAAAATAATAATTGAGATCTATATAAAGAAAAGATTGACTAAGAAAAGATAAGCGGCTAACAAACTTGTTTAAAATGATTAGTCTTGTATTAATCATCGATAAGTTATCTTATCAAATACTTTACTTAGTGAATATGTCAATTGATAAGCTCATATTTTTAAGTGGGCTTGCTTCCCCGATTTTAATTTGTCATCATAAATTCACTTGTTAAAACTTTGAATATGTCAATCAACTAGTATATAATTATTTTAGTTAAATGAGTGATTTATGAGTTTTGAATATGTTAAATTCATGAAGTGAGAAATAATCTATTAAATCAATCAAAATTACCTTCATAAAATAATAATTGAGATATATATAAAAGAAAAGATTCACTAAGAAAAGATGAGTGGATAGTAAACTTGTTTAAAACAATTAATCTTGTATTAGCCATAGATAAATTATCAAATACTTTACACAATTAAATTCTACCATGGTGTAACTTTTTCATCAATAAGTTTTAAATTGAGACTCTATTTGTGAAAAGTATTAAATATTACTTATGTTTTAGATGCACCTTTTCTTTTATTTAATGTTTTAGTTAAATATTATGATATTTATTTACAAATTATATATATCACAAAGAGATACTGAAAACCCAGGAGAGAAAAAGTCCATTTTGACCAAAAGAGAAAAGAAGAGAAAGCCATAAGCCCATAAGCTACTGGCCACTATGTGCTCATAAGCCCATACGCTACTGGCCCCACTATGTTCTGATTTGGTTGTCTAGTGATTTAATAATAATAATGTATTGCTATTAGTGGTTTAATAATAACGTATAAATATCTAGCTGCGTGGGTTGTTTCATCTCAAACCCTCCTATAATTCTATATTGATATTAGTGGTTTAATGATTTGTTCCAATGGATCTGATCAACGTGATGCATCTATGAAGTCAAGGGAAGCCACGGTTTGACTTTCTGATACAAAAGTTAGTCAATTCAATTTTCAAAAAAAATGTTGGAGCAAATTAATATGGAGCTATTATTGTTGTTATTGAGTTACTTTAAAAATATTTTTAGTAATTTCTCTCTTTTTGAGCTTTCAACCGAGGATGTTCTATGGAGCACCATACTTGATTACCACTTCCCCTTTTATTATAGCTATTAATTTTGATTTTCCTTAATAACTATTTAAATGTGGACTTACTTTTTGTTTTAATTTTTTTTCTTTCTTTATATATATATATATATTTTTTTTTTTCATTTTAGTTATTCTATTAATTAATTGATAACGTGACTAACATAAACTCAGTACTATATGGCTGAAATATATATGCTGTCATGTTTCAGGTTGGTTTAATTTGTGATATTTATCATGTCGTGCATTCACATTGTATTCCATGACCACAATTAGAGATAAAAGCACAATTAAACAATATTACATTAATCTTTTCAGAAATATAAATGCCGGCTGGGAAAAGTGATCAAAAGTTAGAACCTCCGAGAGGTTTATTGCCAATTATTTATGGCGCATGAGAAGAGAAGTCAACTAATTCTAAGAAACAAAATCATATTAATTTTAATTGTTGATGATACAATTGAGAGAAAGAAAGAGAGCACTCTAAGCCCTCTGTTTCTGTATAAATATCCAGTCATCAGCCACTTATCACAAAATGCAATTGCAAATGATGCTTCAGGTTTCACAGAACAGCATTTCCAGGAAGTTGAAAAATTAAAAAGGCGTTGCAAAGAATGCATAAGGTGTGACTTGACTTCTCTTCCGTGTAACCATGATGGATAAGCCCAAAATCTTGATCAAGAAGAGTCTACAAAAAGAAAAACAGATTGCTCTGCATCCACTGTCACAGAGAAAACCTTGTGTCACACCTTCAAATGCTACCGGTTTGTACACCCTACCCTTACTTCAACCTTCTTTCAAATTCTTGGCCATAAATTCGACCCCCTCATCGCCTAGAGCTTTACCAATGAAGAAAGTAACTAAGAGCTTTCAACCATCATCAAGTGAGGTTAGAAACATTTCCTACAACTACAAGCTACAAGAAATTATTCCAAAAACTGACAGGGTTAAGGAAGAGGGATTCAAATGCAGTGCACTTTTTTGCATGCATCTTCCAGGATTTGGTAAAACAAAGCCAGTTAAAGAAAGAAAAGCAGAAACCCAAATGCATGCTTCAGTGAACCCTGTGTTATCAAAGCCAAATTCTTCTTCGCAAAAATTTGAACGTAGTTCCCTGCTTTCACAAGCAAGAATTCATGAAAATGAAGGAGATAACTCTGTTAGTTCCTACTTTGATCTGCCATCTGAGTTGTTTAAATTCAGCAGCCATAATGCATAATACCTGGTTACGTACGCCAGAGACAAGGAAACTAACGTCTTTTTAGAAGCACAGGGCGCATATTGAGTGTACTGTATATATATTGAAGATAACTCTTTCAAAAATCAATACTTTTGTTAAGTTTTATCAATGTTATATGCAGTTGTTTCTGCGTGTGCTACGTGGATGCTAACTCGTTATATGGTGTACCTTGTTTGATATAAGATCTATATAAATATACAAATTGATCGCATAAAGCCTAAATTCATGCCCAAACTACATAGTGCAGTCTGAATCTCTGGCTATATATGATACTGTCTCCACAAAGTTTGATATATGCAAATGCAACTAGGAGTCATGCTTTATCTTCATCTAAACAAAATGACTTCACTTTTGAGAGTTAGTGTGGTCTTAATTGGATCGCGCATCTGATAGATAAGTCACTAATTTCACTGGAAAATGCACTGTAATTAACTTACTTAGGCGTATGCATTAACATTGTCAACACATTTTTAAGACTGAAGAACAGTTTATAAATTACAATATCCTTATTCTTTCTTAATAGGGATGATACAGCAAAAAATAAAACCGTGAACAGGTTCCATCAAATCGGACCTAAAAAAAAGCATAAATATCATAAAAAATAGGATTTGGACCGTTACAAATATGCCTAAGTACCCCTGTTCGGCATTTTTTTAAAAATATGTGTGAGTCGCCTAAGACATTCAAGGGGTGATATTTTTCATGTTTGCACGTCAAGGAACTCATAAAAAATAAAACCGTGAAACGGTTCCATCGAATCGGACATAAAAAAACACAAAAATCATAAAAAAAAATAGGATTTGGACTGTTACAAATATGCGTAAGTACCCCTGTTCGGAATTTTTTTAAAACTTATGTCCGAATCGCCTAAGACATTCGAGGGGCGCTATTTCTCATGTTTTCATGTCAAGGAACTCAAGAAAAATAAAAAACCGTGAACCGGTTCCATCGAATTGGAACTAAAAAAAACACAAAAATCATGAAAAATAGGATTTGGACTATTACAAATATGCCTAAGTATCCCTGTTTGGCATTTTTTTAAAATTATGTGTGAGTCGCCTAAGACATTCAAGGGGCTCTATTTCTCATGTTTGCACGTCAGAGAACTCAAAAAAAAAAATAAAACCATGAATCGGTTCCATCGAATCGGTCCTAAAAAAAAAGCACAAATATCATAAAAAATAGGATTTGGACCGTGAACCGGTTCGATGGAACCGTTTCATGATATTATTTTTTTTTGGTTCTTTGACATGCAAACAATATAAATAGTGCCCCTCAAATGTCTTACGTGACTCACATTTAATTTTTAAAAAACACTGAATAGGGGTACTTAGCCATACTTTTAACGGTCCAATTCCTATTTTTTTTTTTAAATTTTTTGTGCTTTTTTTTTGTCCGATTCGATGGAACCGGTTCATGTTATTATTTTTTTGCGTTCTTTGACGTGCATACAATATAAATAGAGCTCCTCGAATGTCTTGGGCGACTCGCACATAATTTTTAAAAAATGTCAAACACGGGTACTTAGTCATACTTTCAACGGTCCAAATCCTATTTTTTTTTAATTTTTTGTGCTTTTTTTTGTACGATTCAATGGAACCGGTTCATGATATTTTTTTTTTTTGTTCTTTGACGTGCAAACAATAGAAATAGTGCCCCTCGAATGTCTTAGGCAACTTCCACATAATTTTAAAAAAACGCCGAACACGGGTACTTAGCCATACTCTTAACGGTCCAAATCCTATTTTTTTTCAATATTTTGTGCTTTTTTTTGTCCGATTCGATGGAACCGGTTCATGATATTATTATTTTTGGGTTCTTTGACGTGCAAGCAATAGAAATAGTGCCCCTCGAATATCTTAGGCAACTCGCACATAATTTTTAAAAAAATGCCGAAAAAGGGTACTTAGCCATACTTTTAACAGTCCAAATCCTATTTTTTTTAATATTTTGTGTTTTTTTGTCCGGTTCGATGGAACCGGTTTACGATATTATTTCTTTTGGGTTCTTTGACGTGCAAACAATAGAAATAGTGCCCTTCGATTGTTTTAGGCGACTCGCACATAATTTTTAAAAAACGCAGAACACAGGTACTTAGGCATACTTTTCACGATCCAAATCCTATTTTTTTTAATTTTTTGTGCTTTCTTTTTTTCCGATTCGATGGAACTGGTTCACGATATTATTTTTTTTGGGTTCTTTGATGTGCAAACAATAGAAATAGCGCCCCTCAAATGTCTTAGGCAACTCACACATAATTTTTAAAAAACACCGAACAGGGGTACTTAATCATACTTTTAACGGTCCAATTCATATTTTTTTTTAATTTTTTGTGCTTTTTTTTGGTCCGATTCGATGGAATCGGTTCACGCTATTATTTTTTTTTTTGCGTTCTTTCACGTGCATACAATAGAAATAGCACCCCTCGAATGTCTTAGGCGACTCACACATAATTTTTAAAAAACGCCGAACATGGGTACTTAGCCATACTTTTAAGGGTCAAATTCCTATTTTTTTTTATTTTTTGTGCTTTTTAGTTCTAGGTGTAATTAGATTTTATTTTCAGCAATTGATTATGTCATTCACAAACAGTATACAGAAAATTAAATAATGAAACAAATATTTAACAAAATATGTATTACCAAAATAATGTAACACTAACAATAATGTTATCAAATACAAAAATAATACACATCATATCAAAAGCTAATCTATGCGTTGTCTATGTCACGCCCTAAGACTTCCATCAGAGGCCTTTCCCTTAGCGAGCCACAGGCAATCTTCCATGATCTCATGTAACTTTGTTCCTGCAGTCACCATCCTAAGGTTGAGCACACGCTCCAACCTTTCTACGATTGCTTCGCAACCTTCACAAGAAACCTGTCACAGTCATAAAAACACAGTGATTACAAAATATTAAATAAAAAACAAATTACAAACCACTTAACCAAACTAAAATACCACTGAATGTCTGGGAGATCAGCTGCAATTGGAACCTCCGGGACATGTGGCTCGACGTATGCTTCCACATCTAGGGCAGCTGGTTGTCTGGGCTCATCGCCTTCGTGAGTTGGCGTGACAAACGGGTGAGATATCTGGAAATACCACTCCATGTAGTCCATTGATACCTGCCCGGGGACAACACAAATCTCACCCGCGGGTGCTAAATGGTCCCCGAAATGCATCCACCTCTCGTCTATCTCGTCATACGACAAAGAAGCAGTAACCGGCGGTGGAGGGATGGTCTGGATGTACCCGAACTGTCGTAGCACCCGCTCTGGTCGGACGTAAACCACAACATGACCCCATCTGAGCTGCCCATGGTAGCATGAAATAAGCTTGAAGCCCCTAACTGCCTGGTGCTCACTATAGGGCAACCAGGAAACGTCTGTGATCGTCAGAGCATCTAAACGTGCCCTGTATGGCGCTCCCTTGATCCCATTCATGTGCGCCTTTGTTGTAAGCCACCTCTAGGCACGTGGGGTAGTCTCAGCGTACGCATCATCAATGACGCACTGATGAACACTGCGAAAGTGCTCATATATCCAGCACTACACAAATAAAGTGAACATAACATAAAAAAACCTTTAAAATTCATTTTCCAACTTAAACCTGATTATGAAATTTAAAATTTACCTGTAAGAGCGTCAAGTACCCACCCATTTATCGTGTGGGGGTCTGTGAAGCTTCATTTAGCTGGTCATACATGTGAACCAGCGCGGCAACTCCCCAGGCATAGCCCGCAGACTGACTCGGGTCTCGAAACGCCTTCAGATGCACCACATGAAAATGGGTTGCACTCTTATTAGCAAAAAGAGCACAACCCACCAGGTGGAGAAGGCAAGCATGCGCCACTACAATCCAACGTTGGGCCTGGCATCTACTCTCAATCTCTCATACACCTCACGAAGCTATGACAGTCGTATGTAAGCCCCATGAGCACGTACGGTCTCAGCTCGAGCCTCCTTGCCGGATACCTCTAGAAGCTCCGTTAACAGCAAGACCACCTCGTCCACGCCCAGAGGCTCAAACCTGTGTAATGCCCCTGTGATAGGAAGATGGAGGAGACACGCCACATCGTCCAGTGTGATCGTCAACTCCCCCACTGGAAGGTGGAAGGTGCTGGTCTTCCTATGTCACCTCTCCGCAAATGCGGATATCAGTCCAGGATCGCCGGTGACCATAGAACACCCGATCAATGGACTTAATCTGGTGCCGGCAACAAGGTCTTCAATCTCAGGCGTTGGACTCCTAAATTTATCAACTTTCCTACCATAGGAGACCAGCTTCAACTCAGGTCGTTCCTGAGTTGAATAACACAACATAAAAGTTAATTAGACATTCATTATCACAAACAACACAACAAAAAATAAATAATTATCAACTACTAACACGTCCAGATTAAAATACCTCACCACACCAGATATTGTATGCCACATGGTCTGCAAATGATGTCAGCAATGATGTGTCATGTGGCCCACTAGGGAATCCCTCGCCATGCTCAGTAGGTGATCCCTCGGCACCATCAGCAGCTACGTCTGCAACATCTACGTTCGCAGCATCTAAGTCTGCAGTCGAAATGTCCTCATCCACATAAGGAACATCCTTTGTCACATCAAGAATATCCTCAGTCACCTGAGGAGGAACATCCTCAATCACCTGAGGAACTTTCTCAGCGACATCAACCTGAACCCGTTGCCTACGGGCAGAAGCGATAGGCCTACGATGCCGGGAAACATCAATATCATCCTCATCTCGACCCATGCCTCTGTCTGTACCACTACCTAAGGCACGAGGTCCACCTCTTGTTCTAACCATGATCTGAAAATCATGAAGAACAATGTAGTTTTTTTGGTCAAATTAACTATTCATATAATTG
The DNA here is from genome assembly GCF_004193775.1 of Glycine soja. Taxonomy (NCBI): domain Eukaryota; kingdom Viridiplantae; phylum Streptophyta; class Magnoliopsida; order Fabales; family Fabaceae; genus Glycine; species Glycine soja. The sequence continues at coordinate 51,479 of NC_041009.1, forward strand.
GTAAATAAAGTTTCTTAGTACTCATTTGGTTGAAAATTTTCTACCTAATGCAACACAAATAGGTATGTCATGCAATTTTATGTATGTTGGTTTCAGGAGAAATTCTTCTTAATTTTGGTCTAAAGTATTCCTTTGTATGTTTCAGGGAAGTAACACTTGACTATTTGAAATTATCACACAAGATGGTTAGAGGCATTGTGAAAATCTTGATAAGTAAGCTTGGGGTGTCACTAGATGACTCAAAAATTAATCTTGGGTGTGTAGTTAACATGAACTACTACCCACCATTTCCAATTCCAGAGCTCACAGTAGGTGTAGGACGCCACTCGGACTTCGGAACCATTATATTGTGTATATTCACGGTAAAGGAGATTGGGATAGTTTACAAAATGGGTCGTGTAAGACTAAAAGGGGCCCAAACCATGTGGAGATGAGGAAATGTGAAAATGACGAACAGGAGGCAACATGTAGCCATACAAAGGGGAGTGCAAATGATAACGTGACTAGGGGTACTCATAATAGGCTTGGCTCAATCACTACATTAGAGAAGCTAAGGGAGATAGTGATATGGAGGTGGTGCTATGAGTAGATTGGATAAGGCTTTGGTATGACTAGAGTGGTTACAAGCTTGGCCAAATGCAACGCAATTTGTTCCCGATAGATACATATCCAATCATTGTCCAATTATGATCAATCGTAAGAGCATTGGTTAGGGACCTCGTCCAATCAAGTGATTCTGTGACACATGCTTCAATTATGTCAACACATGTTGTTATCGTGTACAGCTGTTGGATAAATGTATTATTCATCCATGCCTTAAATTTTTAGAACCCTATCTAACATAATACTAGAGCTAGTCTTTTATAATATTAGAACATCTAGCTCAAATAGCATGGCTTCCAATCTGATTAAAGTGAGCACAAGCTTGGTTCTAGTAGTTTTAGTAGCTCTCACAGTTCAAATTTTATACTTTTCACCCATAGATCCAGTTTTGCTGGATATAAAACCTGTTACTTTACAGGTGAAAAGTTAATGGTTCTTAATTCTTATATACATGGTCTGTATGGTGTTGAAGAATTAGTATTTACTAGCTACTTTTTTTTGCTATATGTGTTTGTTTTCTTAACAGAATATCATTAAGCTTGGAGAAGGACTTTTGAAGGAGCCAGAAGATGTTGGTGTAGATAAAGAACAGATTCTCTATACAGCTACTCGAGATGGTTGGATTAAAAGATTGCGCAGGAATAATGGAAAATGGGAGAATTGGAAGCATATAGATAGTCATACTTTGCTAGTAATCGCAACAGCAAAAGAAGGTGGTCTCATTGTTTGTGATACTTCCAAGGTAAAATAAACTCTTGAACACAAGAAAAAGTGAAACTGTTTCAATAGTAGATAATGAACATATATTATGGTTTAGGATATTCAATAGCAAGAGGAGCATGCATGCATGCTCACATTTTTACTTAGAAATATGACATTCATTGCTATGGTTTGGATCTTTTACTTAGAAATATGACATTGTTATTTTCAAGGATATAGATATTTTTCGTATTTTTGGTCTATAATGATTATATACAAGGCAAGGGTTATTCTAATTATTGGACTTAACAAGTGACAATGTATTTGATACATACAAACATAGCATGTGAAAAATCTATTTGATACAACACATGTACAATCATAGCATGTGAAAAATCAAATTCCAAACAACAAAAAATAAAAAAAAAATCAAAGTTTTAAGCACTTACAGAAGAAGTTCTTCCGTATGAACGATTTTCACACCCAAACGCATATGGAAGAACGTTCTTCTGAGTTCTAAAAAACTCTTCGTCTCCTACCTCTCTCTCCCATGGATTCTCAGACCAAAAATCGATAAGTCTCCTACCCTAAAACCACCGTAAACTACATCATACTAGCAGATAAAAGGGGAGGGGAGATACGAAATACTAACCTCGACGGCAGACGCAACAAACGCACCAAAAAAACTTGAGCAACGAGCGACAATGGCAGAAGGAAGAGAAGGTTGAGTGTGCGGAAGAAGAAACGTTCATGCAGAAGAGAAGAAGATTTTCGAAATGCAGCGGAAGGAGGAAGAAGAGAAAGGTAATTGCTGGGCAATATGGCTCATTCATATAATTACTGGGTGCACCTAGCAACATCCTTGAGCTAAAGTGGGCGTTAATGCATTATATATGAGGCAATTGTTTCGTGTACCTAGTGTTCTACTAATACACCCAGAAAATTATTGTAAATTCCAAAATTCTCTATGCTAATAAACATACGGATTCATAATCCATAAGAATAAGTTTACTGATTCGTAATCCATAAGAGTAAGCTTACGGATTCATAATCCATAAGAATAAGTTTACTGATTCGTAATCCATAAGAGTAAGTTACGAATTCATAATTTGTTTATGGATTTATAATCCGTAAGTTTACGTAATTTGTAACACGTAATCCATATACGGATTGTCAATCCGTATGTTCATACCTGTGACTTTCGGGTTATTATTACGACGCTCTAACCAACTAAGCTAATAAGTCAATTATGTTATAAAATAATTAATGTCGCTATATATAACACTAAAATTTCTAATCTATATTTAATGCACATGCAAATTTACATAATAAATTTTGTGATAATTAATTTTGATCTAATAATTAATTTGTTTACATATATAAATTTTTATGAAACCTATGATTTTTATATATGTAAAAAATTTATGAAACCTATAATTAATATTTTACATATTTAAAATTTTTATAAGCCTTATTACAATTAATTTTGATTTAATAATATATTTTTTACATATATAAATTTTAAATAAAAATCATAGGTTTCATAAAAATTCATATATGTAAAAAAATTAATTTTTAAATTAAAATTAATTGTCACAAAATTTATTATGTAAATTTGCATGTGCATTAAATATACATTAGAAATTTTAGTGTTATATATAACGACATTAATTATTTCCTGACATAATTAACCTATTATCTTAGTTAGTTATAGCCTCACTTGAAAGTCACATGTTCAAATCCTAGCCATTAATTTGTAAAACACTTCAAAAAAAATTGTAATACATACATACGAATTACAAATTTGTAAGCTTACTCTTATAAATTACGAATTCATAAGCTTATTCTTAAAAAGTATGAATCACATGATTCAGTATGTTTATTAGCAGGAATATAAGGTGGATTATTAGGTATTATATGCAGAAAAATAGAACAAAGAATTTTTAGTTTAGAAACTGAAAAGTGAATTAATTAATAAAACATTTATATTCTATTACTAAAAGTATATAGTATGAAACTCGGTGATTATAAAATATTGAAACAATTAAGTATAATATAAAAGCACTAAGATTATAAATATATAGTTCTAGAATATGAAACTCGGTTATCCCACTTCCTCTATAACGTGCCTGTCTCCATCATCAAGTTGAGTTTGTATCTTTTTCATTCTTTTGGAGCAAAGCTTGGTGCTTACTTTTGAGATAACCTGTGGGAAAGAGATAACATCTCAATCACACTGGTATATTGGTTCATCGGATACTAACAGAAGGTGATGACTCCGTACTAAGATATAGGTCGTACGTAGACATAATAGGTAAAATTGTACTGTCATTTAACATTCAACCGTGGAGCAGTTAAATCCCAAGACAAATAGTTCTGATTTCGTAGGCCCCTTGATGCAAGAAAAGCTATGCTTTTTCAATTGTTTACAATCTTTGTTGGATCATTGGTGGAAATGATGCAATCACACAAATGCTACACTCTTACATGCACCATGTCATCTACGCCTCAACCTTCTAATCCTATCATAACCATATATCACATGCTATAAATAACAAGTTAACTTTCCCTATACCAAATCACTTACAAGAATGGCTGCAGTGTTCTGGGTATTGGCTTTAGCTAGCCTCAGCTACCCGCTAGCCACAATCAATGCCCAAGCACCAGCAGGTACACCCTCCAATTGGCAACCTTCAACCCTTTCAGCACCCTCCAATTTACCAACCACAACCCCAAATGCACCTTCTACTTTGCCAACCACAACCCCAAATGCACCTTCTACATTGCCAACAACAAACCCAGTTGCACCCTCTACATTGCCAATCACAAACCCAGTTGCACCCTCTACATTGCCAACCACAACTCCAACTGCACCCTCAACATTGCCAAGAGCAACTTCCCCCTCTTCTAGTACACCATCAGTAGCCAAACAACCACCTGTTGTGGCTGCAACTCCTTCCACCTCAAAGAATCCACCAGTAACATCAACTTCTCCCACTTCTACTCCAACAACCACAGCTGCACCCTCCAAATTGCCAACTGCAGCTTCCCCCACTTCTGCCACAGCAACCCCTTTTCCTTCAGTAGCAACCTCTCCCACTTCTAGCAAAACACCAATTACCATTCAGACTCCTGTGAAATCACCACTTCCAAAAGCTACATCTCCAACATCTGCTCCTGTGAAATTACCAGTGCCCAAAGTTACAACTCCAACTTCTGCTCCTGTGAAATTACCTGATCCCAAGCCTTTACCACCATCATCTGCTCCAGTTAAATTACCAGTCCCCAAGGCTTTACCACCAACCTCCACTCCACTGAAACCACCAGTTCCCAAAACTACCCCTCCAAAAATTGCTCCTGTGAAGCCACCTGTTCCCAAAACTTTACCTCCAAAAATTGCTCCTGTGAAGCCACCTGTTCCCAAAACTTTACCTCCAAAAATTGCTCCTGTGAAGCCACCTGTCCCCAAGGTTACACCAGCATTAAGTCCAAAACCCCCATCCCCCAAAATCCCACCACCACAACCACCCAAAAACGCTCCTATTCCACCCCCTCCTCTGCCATTACCACCAGCTGAGGCACCACCATTGCCTACTCCAACACCATCCAAAGCACCAACACCAGCACCTGTACACAAAAAGAAAGCACCAAAATCATCACCTGCTCCTTCACCACTTAGTAGCACACCAACACCAGCACCAACGCCAGCGATTGAAACACCAACACCAGCTCCAGCACCTGAAGATGACACGCCACCACCCCCTCCCCACAGGCACAGGAGAAGAAGACACAAGCACAAGCACGAGAAACACCACGCACTTTCTCTGGCTCCAGCACCAACTATTACCCGGAGAAGTCCCCCAGCACCACTTGCTGGCGATATTGCTACAACCGATTCAGAAGAGACACAATCACCAGCACCAAGTCCCAATGCGGTAATATTTTCTTTGACCTCTTAAACTTAAATAATTACAACTATATCTCATGTTTTTTTTTCTTTTTTGTTTACAGAATGCTGCACAATCATACTATAGGCAAGGGAATATGTGGCCAACTATTGGACTCACTGCCATTTTGTTATCTGTTATCGCTTGACACGTGCAACATGATTCACTCTAAGCAGTGGTTTGGTTTGCAAAACATATCAAATCAGTTAAATGTATGAAACTGATCAATAACGAAAAGTTATACACATATTTTTATTTTTTTTTATTTCCTTCTTTCTTTGTATTGTGATCTTTGCTCAAAAATATTAATGATACGAGTTTTTGAATTGTTGAAACTATCAGGGACGTCTGCTATATATGCAGAATGCAGTATATATATATATATATATATATATATATATATATATATAAACTCGATCAATTTCTGAAAATGCATGTTTATTTTCTCCAAAAAGTTGTACTTCGTAACAACTCCCACGATGACAATTAATATTTGGTGACAACCTCCAAAGCCATTCTGCCCACCAACGAGATCATGAACATTGATCCAGTAGTTGCTTGAAATAGAGTAAAGTCCAATTTAGATAGACTTCACAGTCATAAGAAACTAAAAAAATAGTAAATGCATATTAATTAAATTTTATAAATATTTAAAACAAGACTAAACATCTTATAAACAAGCACTAAACGGTTTTTAGACTAAGGTAGCAAGTTTAAACACTAAACAGATTCATCTACTAGAGTATAAGACCAGATACAACAACGAATCATCAATATATTATTCTAATTAATATAATCAGTCAAAAAAATTATTAAATGATTGTCGGACACTACTAAATTTTGACACATTAAGCTAAAATCTAACTATACATCTAAGAATGATTTTTTTTACAAGTGTAAATAAAATCTAAAAATGGAAAAGAAAGTCTCAAACTTTGGAACATTATAGTGAAGGAACAACAGGAGAGAAAAAAGGAGCAAAACAAAAGTAACATGTTATGTGTTAATTTCTCTTGCATTATACAATATTTGAATACATAAAAATATATATTAATTTTGAAAAGAAAAAAAAAAAGAGCTGCACATGCTACTAAATTAGATACTATTATATTATAGTTATAGTACATATTATATTGTAATAGTAATAGGGTTATATAATATATATTCATTAGTTTTGAAAGGGAGGGAACTCAAGCCCATACTTGTGTTAAGAAAATAAAAAAAAAATATTTTTGAATATAATAAATCATATTTTAATTATTAATATTTGTATATATATATATATATATATATATATATATATATATATATATATATATATATATATATATATATATATATATAATTTAAGTTAGAAATAAAAATAAAAGGATAAATTAAAAAAAGACAGAATATTAAACATTAAAATCTATGATTATGATTACATAACCCCTTGGAGTATTTAGAAGAATTTCAAAGAGTACCGTACGTACTTCCTTTTATTAGTTGAAATTCATATGGATCCTAGTTATTACTGTTTTGTTTGAGTATTTTATAATACTCCTACTACACTGAAAAGTTTATCTTATTCGAATTTAATACAATGATTATAACAACAAGTAACAACTAATATCATTTAAGAGAAATTCATCTCTTTCTGTGAATCTAAATACTTATCGGCTTGAATTGGCTTCTGCGTTGAAATATATCATTTCATAACTAACAATTAAAAACCCTAAAGATCATGAGGTATATACACGTGTTTGATTTCCTCAAACTGAATTTACCGAGACACGCATTGAATTTGAATCCTTCTTTCACGTTTAATATAATGTAGTTGAACAGGAGGAATACGTACAAACACACCCTTAACTAAGCATCTTAAGCATGGTCAGATAGTCGGCTAATTAACTTGGTTCGATACCCATGTTTATTATCATTTTGCATGCTCAGGAATTATTTTATTAATATACTAGTTAATCATCTGACTATATTGATTTTGAATTTGACAACAGACAACAGGTTAAGTTCACAGTGTGCTAATAAGAACAAGGTTTATATATATATCTGGTTGGTTTTGTATCTAGATTTTGAATTTGAAAAACAATTATGATCACAATTTTTTAGCTAAATTTTTTATAAGCATGAGGCCTGACACAACACGCAGATTAATACTTAACAAGAAGGAATAAAACTCTTCTCTCTTTAGTTTGCATAAAATATAATATTAAATCTTTCTTCAAGATCCGTTCCTCTCAAGCCAAATTGTAACTATTAATTAAAATTTAAAAAACGCATGATAATAGTGTATTTGGATTAATACACGCGCATTTTGGAGGGGAAAAGCTATAAAAATAATCTATTCTTCATAAATAAAAATAATACAGTAAACGATTACGTACACCAGAAAAGGTTAAAAGAGTTTATTTAAAATAAATCATTTTAATGAAGAGAAAACTTTGAAAAATTAGTTTTAATTAGGAATGTTTATTGTTTACGTCCCGTTTTCCTTCCTTACTTTAAATCCCATTATCCGTGAATTTACTATTAAAAAAATTAATTTCAAATTAACTTTTAAGTTTATAAAATTGGGACATTTAATATAGAGACTATTTTTTTATCTTTAGAGAGTATTCCGTGTTTCCAAGGCAACCAAAAAATTTGGACGTGTAGCATTTTCCATTTTCTGATTACAGTAAGATTCGGAGGTAATAACATTTTTTTAAATGATCAAATTAAGTCGATTAAAACATCCAAAAACACATAAAGTGAACATTGAGGAGGAAATTCTAGTGTAAATAAGATCTATATGGATTATGAAAATTCAAACAATCAACATCAGGCATAATGTTACTATTTTGAATATAAAATAATTATGTAAAAGAAGAATCTTTAAAATTATTTAATATAAAATTATCTATTATCAATTGATAATGCTTACACTTTTTAGACAAATTCTACACGTATGTCCTATTAAAGGCTACATTTTAATTTTACCTAAACTTCGTTTTCATGAAGCATGAAGGAGTAGTTTACGAACTATGTATATGGTTGGTATTTTGATTAATTTGCTACCTATCAGCTGGCTTGGGCACAATAATATTCCTCATAAGAACAGTCGTCAAGAACAGTCATCAAATAGGCGTATGTATCTTTTGTGTTAATAAAGCGATACAATGTATTTATATATCTAATTGATCATGCATCCATATGACAGAAAAAAGGAACCTGAACAACACCACTAGTTAGTTGGACCTTGATACTTAATTAACTAAAGAATAATATTTTAATTAATTATGAACTTTATCTATATCTAGAAAAAAATTAAATTGTTAATAAAATTATATTTTACTCCAAATTTGCAAAATAAATAAATAAGGTTGAATATGTTAGTAAGTTTAGACCTTTTTCATCTTCCAAACAAAATAAATAAATAAATTATATTTGTTGTGTCTCTACCAATGACTTGTATATTATTCACAAATTTAATGGCCACTTTAGTTAGGGGTGATCTATTGAAAGATGTTTTTTTTCTCTTATTTAATTTTATCTAAAAATTAAATAAAAAAATCATGCATGCCTAGTCTAGTAACATATATAATTATAACAGAAGATCGAGTATTTACCCACCTCTAGTCATTAAACTAAATTCTGTGTTCAATTTCAATCATTTAAGACAAACTAATTCTGGAGCTTTTTGTCTTCTGACTTAGTGAGTTGTGTTCAGTTTTAGTTTCTAGAGTGCTTGACATGTGGTTTATGTCTTATGTTGTATCTGGTTGGGCAGTGAGGCTCCTTTGTTCTCTGTCTTGCTATGTGTTGAGGACCTCAAATATGTGACTTAACTAGTTTAAGTGCCTCTACACCAAGAACCTCCAGCATTCAGTTAGGTACTCCTCCCATCAATGGAGGATTTGGGAAACATTCTCCACACGTCAAATTAAATGGTTCATTCCTACTCATAGTATTGAAATTACCAAAATCATCATTTTATAACTAGAAGAGTAAATAATAAATGATGAGGGATTTGTTGAAATCTAATGATTATAATAAAAAAATAAATGCTGAAAATAAGAAATAACTTTAAAAGAATTAAGTTGATCCCCTTTGTAATAAATATTGTTACAGTTACAACTTTGCAATTAGTAGGGCTCAATAGGGATATTGATTGTCATTTGAGTTTTTTTTAATGGATTCATTAATTATTCATATCCACAATTTTAGATTGGATTGATTTTAATATAACTGATACACTTTACCATCCAAGAACTCATTTAACTAACCTCCAAACATAAGGATTATGAAAGATGCATATAGTTTCCACTTTCCAACTTGTTTTCGTACAACTACAATATCATACTATTTCACATAAATCATATGTTTCACTAAGCTACAAAAGACAATATGCATTAATCTGGATTATTTTCTTGTTCTTGGGATTTAGATTGGATCCTGTGTCGAAGCAAAATCATAGTGTATTATATCATATGCAGGGTCGCATCGATAAGTATTGATAGAATCATAAAACTGTTCTCAGCAAAGACAAAAAGAAGAGGCCACAGCATCTTGAATGAATGAAGGAAAAAAAGGGACATATAGTGATTTAATCCATCAACTTATAATAAGCAAACATCCTTATTCCTTAACAAATATATAATAAAATTCATATTATAAAGTCACTGGAATGAGTTGGACGTTTGTGGGGCAGATTGTTTTTGGGTGGTGAGGAGAGGGGTGTTGAATAATTGAACAGTGAAAGGGAAGAGGTTCACGGGCAAGCTAAGTGTATTTTTTTTTATATTTAATTTCTTTTGTTTATCAAACTTGACTTTGTTTCTTATTATTAATTATTAATCCACGTAGTAAAAACACTACTAATGTGATAATGTGGTAATGAGTTGTTGTAGGTGGGGCAAGTGCCAAGTGAGAGAGATACAGGGTGTACCTAATTGACCACAGAAAGAGTTCACGGGTGCTTCAGCTTCCTCCATGACACTGAATTAAATATTTGAGTCCAGACAAGTTTCTTGAATAAATAAATAAAGTAAAATGAAATTTTATAACAAACTAAAGGCCAGGGAGCAAAAAAAGAAAAAAAATCTTGCAGCCTAGTGATGAACCAACCACACAACTTCATCACTACTCATAATTTATTTCAACGTTTTGTGTGGATTTACATTCTTATCTAAAGTAATTCCTTTTCTTAAGATGTTCAAACAAGTAATTTATTGGCTAACTAAGCTTGATTATAATTTGTTGGGAATAATATCCTGGTTTGCTTAATATGTAACAATGTCATAGATTAGGCTTTCACCTAAACCCGTGGTACAATAACTGAATTAGTTATCTATCTATAAATGGAGGTATAATCACATTAAATTCAACAAACTTTTATGCTTTTAAGCAATCATATGACCCCATCAAATTTCACATAGGGATTGGTTGGTTTTGGAGCAATTTGAATAGAGAATGATACTTTTTTCTTGTTTTATTAATTAATAATCAGACAGATAAGATGATCTCATGATCATATACATTTCGTGAGAATGATTTTTATCAGTATGCTCAAGATAGAATTCGAGAAACCTGTGCATGGCAGAAGATAATTGTATTTTTTATTTATTTATCAATCAGCCAACAACAAAGAAGATAATTGTATGTTGTTAATGCTTTGCTTGAACTTCAAGACAAAGGTGAAAATCGGTGAGCTCATCAAATTACTCAGTTATGGTGATCTTGATTCGTTGTGGAGCATTGTGAAATTTCAGCCACAAACTTGAGGACCCAAGGGACCACCACTTTGGTAATTCCCAAATCCTATAGTCCTTTCACGTAACTCCAAATGTGTACTTATAGTTTTTCAATAATTCCATCATTAGCCCTTTGTAGTCTTTGTTCCAGAAATATCTGTACTGTGATCAATCCTCATAAAATACACGAAAATTTTCCATACGTGTACGTATAAACCATCTCTACTATACTCAATTTTGTAAGAACTTAATTTGATCACGACAGAAGACAAATATAGAGAGGCAGTGATGGAACCGCAGAAAATGGGAAATTGACCTTTGTATATACATATCACTGTTAACAAATAACAAGTTTCTATTATTGCATGAATTGGATTAATCATTTAATCTTTGTATAATAAGTGGACAGCAGATTAAAATGATAAAAAAAATTATTTGCAAACATCATGATGCAGGTAAAATAGTATTATTATGTAATAAACGGTAGAAGAAACTGAATTGTCATAAATAATATTCTGTCGAGCACGTTGATGAACGAATCTAATCCCATACCTGCTATCAAATATGCACCAAATGACCAAAATCATTTACAGTGCTGATTTAGCATCCTTCGTTTAGCAGTTACTATTGGCAATTGGCAACACCACCCAAGTGATGTTTAATGTATAGCTGTATATTAAACAATAAACAATGAGAAACCAGAATGATTCACGTGAATTTCTAAACCTCAGGTAAACGTTAGGACACTCAATTTGGTACGATAATCAACAAAGTATTAATATATATTAATTCTTATGGCAATCCAGATACAGTATGTAGTTATTCGAACTTGATAAGTAATTTCCAGCTTGAACCTAGAGTATACACACCTTTGTAAATACTTCGAAGGAGAGTTTTATCCTCATAACTACGTAGTTTTATCAGACTCGAATGAAATTACTTCTTGCAAAGAATATATTAATTCTTATTAAATATATATTATATTTAATAACATCAGGAATGCATTGACATATACTATTATTGAGTTGTTATATCTAAATTATTAGTTATATTAAATTTATATACGAGCATCTCTGTCTGTGTCCAAATATGTAAAATTGGTGGAGAAATAGCAAGAAGTGCACGTGAACCTTTATATGCAAAGTTCGAGGAGCTGAGTGTCTTTGCAGCTAAATACCTTGGAGCCACACATTGTTTCACTGTCAGTAGCTGAGTCCGAAACCATTGATTTAAAAAAAAATATAGAACAGAGAGGAAGAGAGCCAAATGGGTTTGGGAATGAGAAGAGAGTAGAAACAACCGAGAGAGAAACACATAGAAAAAGGAAGCATAGCCAACCTGTTCAAAACCATGATGCAAGGCTGTGAGGTTGAGGCCATAGGCATAAGCTACACGATCCACACACACAAATCGGAGAACCCTTTTAAAATCTTGAGCAAATCTGCACAAGAACAACTTGACACTGAACAAGATGGTAAAAAAGAAGCAGCAGAAGAGGAAGCACAAGTTGAACAAAGTTGCAGTGGTGGAGTAAGGCATGTTCTGAAGAATGTGAGTTTCCAAGCCAAGCCATGGGAGATCCTAGCAATAGTTGGGCCAAGTGGAGCTGGAAAATCATCGCTGCTTGAGATTCTTGCTGGTAAACACAGCCCTCAAAGTGGAACGGTGTTTCTGAACCACAAGCCTGTAGACAAAGCTCAGTTCAGGAAGCTTTCAGGGTATGTCACACAAAAGGACACTTTGTTTCCTTTACTTACAGTTGAAGAAACCCTCATGTTTAGTGCAAAGCTGAGGCTGAAGCTTTCTCAAGAGCAACTTTGCTCCAGGGTCAAGTCACTGATTAAGGAGCTTGGACTTGACCATGTTGCTGCCACTAGAATTGGTGATGATAGGCTCCGAGGCATATCTGGTGGTGAGAGGCGCAGAGTCTCCATTGGTGTTGAAGTCATTCATGATCCAAAAGTGCTGATTCTTGATGAACCAACCTCAGGGCTTGACAGTACTTCAGCTTTGCAAATAATTGACATGCTTAAGGTCATGGCTGACACAAGAGGGAGAACTATAATCCTCAGTATCCACCAACCCGGGTTCAGAATAGTGAAGCTGTTCAATTCATTGTTGCTGTTGGCCAATGGAAGTGTTTTGCACCATGGAACTGCTGATTTGCTTGGTGTGAATCTAAGGCTGATGGGTTTGGAACTTCCTCTTCATGTCAATGTAGTTGAATTTGCCATTGAGTCCATTGACACCATTCAGCAGCAACAGAAATGTGTGCCTGTTCAGGTAGAAACTCCAAGGCAACTACCAGGGACAATGCAACAACAGAAGAGAGGTGGTGATGGTGAAGCAGGTGAGGGTAGGAATGGTAAGTTCACTTTGCAACAGCTGTTTCAGCAATCCAAGGTAATTGATGAAGAAACCATGTATGCTGGAATGGATTTCACTTGTGAGTTTGCTAATTCTAGATTGAGAGAAACTATGATTCTCAGTCATAGGTTCTCCAAGAACATATTCCGTACAAAAGAGCTATTTACATGCAGGACAGTTCAGATGCTGGTTTCTGGGCTGGTCGTGGGGTCCATCTTTTGTAACCTTAAGGATGATATAGTGGGAGCTTACGAAAGGGTGGGTCTATTTGCTTTCATATTAACGTTTTTGTTGTCAAGCAGCATAGAAGCTCTACCAATTTTCCTGCAAGAAAGGGAGATTCTAATGAAGGAAACATCTTGTGGAAGTTATCGTGTGTCATCCTATGCTATTGCCAATGGCCTAGTTTACTTGCCATTTCTTCTCATCCTAGCCATTTTGTTCTCAATGCCCTTGTACTGGCTTGTAGGGCTCAACCGGAACTTCTTGGCTTTTTTGCACTTTCTGTTGCTGATATGGCTGATTCTTTACACGGCCAATTCAGTTGTGGTGTGTTTCAGTGCTCTGGTGCCTAATTTTATTGTTGGGAACTCAGTGATTGCTGGTGTCATAGGGTCATTCTTCTTGTTCTCTGGATACTTCATATCAAAGCAGGAAATTCCAAAATACTGGATTTTCATGCATTATATATCCTTGTTTAAGTATCCCTTTGAAGGGCTCCTGATCAATGAGTTCTCCAACTCGGGAAAGTGCTTGGAGTACATGTTTGGGGCATGTGTGAAGAGTGGAGAGGATGTGCTTAAAGAAGAAGGGTACGGGGGAGAGAGTAATAGATGGAAGAATGTTGGGGTCACTGTGTGCTTCATCTTGGTTTACAGGTTCATTTCTTATGTTATTCTTAGATACAGATGTTCCCAGATGGGATTTGGCAGGGTTGTCACCAACTAAATGTCTATGGTGACTCTTCCTCTCTCTCTCTCTGATTCACGTGTCTTGGATGTTTCTAATAGCAACCAATGAAGATATTCTCAACAAAAAAATAGCATAAAAAATTATAGGTTTGGTGAAAGCCAACAAATTGTACTAACACGATATTATGTTGGTTTTTGCTTTACATGATTATTTAATTCACAACATTGTGTTTCTCTTCTGTTCTGTATTCCTTCTTCCCTCATTTTATATCATCTCAGGCTTGGCCAATGCCACTGGCTTTGTCCTAAAATAAGATGAAAATAGGATTATGCAATAACTAAACAGCTACGCCAATTGGGTATGAATGAACTGAGTACCTTTCTTTTATGTCTTCAGCAAAAAAAAAAATCTTTTATGCTAAATTATTGAGCATTTACAACAGTATGGCGCATAAGCAATTGGCAAATGCTGCATGAATTATTCCCAATTCACTTGTCCCAGAGTATTCATCTTTACTATTATTTGTAAAAATCACAAATACTAATGCCTAATATAGAAGATGCATCCGTTCTGTTTGCTATTATTGTTCTGGCAATCAAGCTGAGCTATTATCAATAACAATGGATCACGTGTTTAACCAACAGAAGATTTCATTCCAGGTTCAGCAGCTAAGCTGAACACAGTACACTACTTCTAAACCACAATTTCGGTGGACTACTTATCATGAATTTCTGGCCTATACCCAAATTTTAAGGAGGGGGGTAAGATTTTCACTAGACAGATATCCAAAAGCACTAACCAAAAAGATTATGCATGTATAAATAATTGCAATATGTACATGCACGTCCTCTGTAATGTAAGATTAGTTTAGATTCACTGGTCGTCAACACGCCATAGGTTTTATCATCAAGTGCCACATAACCAGCAACTATCTTATCTTTTCTGTGAACACTCACAAGTAAATACATTTTCTTCTTTTGATGGTGTCTTTCATCTTTCGCCGTGAAAAGTTGCAAACTTACACTGACACGATCCGCATTGCCCCGTCTTTTTCCTGCCCTCAGTCTCCCATCACATTTCCCTATCTACCAAGCCCAGCAAAAATATCTGAAATTCAATGGAATGCTACTTTCATTGCTTATCCTTTCACTTTCTACTGAGCAACTGGTTTGAAAGAGAACTGAGTTAAAACTCATTCATCACTATCATGTAAGAGGGCCCCTCTTACTTTGGTCCTGTGGAAGAAAAGGGTGAGTGAAGTATACTATGATGATAGCAGTAGACAGTAATACCAGAATTAAGGTTAATAAGCTAGTAAGAAAACTTGCCTACGATGTGCTGGCACCTTACGATTCTTGACTTTCGTAGCACCTGTATCCCAAGCAGCTTGCTTATCTGCATGTCATCAGGAAGGTGAAAAACAAAAATTTCATTAACGCTTGAAGGAATAAAATCCAAGAGATGGTTAAAAGTCTTGTTTTAAGTTAAAACAAGCCAAAAAGCACTTTGCAATACAAGCAACAGTAAAATATAACCAGAAGCTTCCAAACATATTCCAGAATATTCTAAGTGGGGATGGAAGTTGCATTTCTTCTCTTAAAGAAAATAGATCCAAGAAGACTGTTACCATTTTCCTAGCAGGAGAAATAGTTAAATAACTAAAAAAAAAGGACAGACCTGATAATTCAAAAAATTTACTTAGTCAGCCTCTCAGCCTTGAGACATTTTATTCACAAGCTCACCATGTATACCATAGTACCACAGAGAAGTTGGTAAAACCTTCAACCGAGATAATTTTGGAACTACTTTATCAGCAAAAGACCGACCCTTCAGACTGACAGAATACATAACACACCTGGAGAGTTTTGCAATCCGTCAGTAGAAACGCCATTCTCTGAGTTGCTAATCTTGAAACTTTTGTCGCTGTTCCAGTTGTATGGCTTCATTTCTTTCCTGATAGGTATAGAAAGAGTGCTCATATTAAGCTTACAATGATAGGGGGGAGAGGGGGGAACCTAATTTTATTAACTTTACTAGCAGCAAATGGATGAAAGTTAAGACTTCCCCAGACACCTAAGAATAACAAATTTATCTAATTATAATATTTTTTTGGGGTTAACTCGAAGGTGAAATATAGCAAAAGTTATCCATATAAAAAATAGCAGTGATACAGAAGAATGTGTGTGCATTTGCATGCTACAGAAAATTCAAATCATTCCATCATGAACATGGTCAATGAATTCATGACATGAACAACAAATTATCAATACCGGAGAAGTGATATAGTCCTACCAATTTATCAGAGATTAAGGGCGGCAATGGCAAGCTTTTTAAAAAAAATTGACTACTTTTTTTATAGTTAAAGCAACTCGTATCTTCCAATTACCACTAAATAATCCAATCTTTTTACCAAATAAAAGAAAGAATTAATTACAAGGATATGTTGTATGATACAACTAGGCAACAAAGAAAGATAAATTGTGTTCATCTAACAAATTACAACAATAGTTGGTCCAGTGATCAAGAGTAAATTTCAGAATGACAACTAACGGAACTAAAATGACATTTTTTTACAACTAATAATGAGCTTTCAATGCCAAAGTTATAGCCTATAAATTCAACATAATCTATATAACATTTATAAACATTATTAGAAAGAACCAAACAAAAGTATGTAAGACCCAAGATTCAAAGAATTGATGCAATATGAAAGGGATGGCCACACCTTTTTCAAGAGAACACTCCATGCTTTTGATTTCAAATGCCTCAGACAGGCTCGAGCAAAAATTTGACTTAACTTCCATAGCAGCAGCGGAGTCCACAAGTTTGATAAGAGGAATGGTGATCAAAGGCATTCCTTTTGATTTCTGAGCTACTAATTTTGCATGACTAACAACACCTGAAAACAAAGAGCAGTGACAAATCAGGATGCTTCCCTAAAGTGATTCCTAAAAAAATAAAAAATATTAAAATTTTCAAAGGAAAGAAGCAAAGAGTAGAAGTAGATAGGGCACTAACCAGTAACTACCATAAGAGCTTGAATCTAGCTCTAGAAGCAGCTTCAGATCTTGTGACTTGAGGGATGTTACAAAATAACCAGCAAACTCTGACCAAGAACCCCCTATTCTAACAATATCCCTCTGCACAAAAGGGAAACAGATATTACAAACAAAATCATAAAACTACTGCTATTTTCAGAAATTTGAAGCAAGCTAACACAATCTATCAAGAAAAAAAACTGTTTGAACCAACACTATGAAGTATAAACATTGTTTCTTGAACAGAGAATAATAATGGTGATGCAAGTGAGGGTGATTAGGAATGCTGACAATGTCCTAAAGCATGGAAAGCGAAAGACGAGTTTCCCAGGCGTCATAGATATTGGTGACATGAATTACAAGGTGAGAAGAATCAGGGGAATAGGCGTGGAAGAAAAAGGGACGAGAACTTTGAGAAGCCCACTCCACTTCCACTTTGGGTTTACTGAAAATAGGATCGAAGTCTTCAAACGCCATTCCAAGTCAAAATTGAGCAGGGAAATATGAAGCTAATAGAACCAACCCAAAATTGGGAAGTGAGGAAAAACAATCAAAATTCAAAAGTTCCACTTACAATAGCCTTTCATTATATCACATAACATGTGTCCAGTTTTGTGGAGTGTGGGGAACATTTGGTTGAAGTGAAAATAAAAAGGAACTTGGTTTATTTTCGCAGAAAATAAGGAAGGAAATATTAAAATACATAAAAATAGTTTTGACTTGGTTTGGAGAAAAAATTAGAATTAGTAATATGTTTGAGTAAGATTTGACAGGATGAAAATAAAGAAAATAAAAATAAAAGAGAAATATTTAAATTAAAATAAAATGTGAAAAATAAGAAACGCACCTGAAATTCATTTTATTTTTTCATATTCTTCCTTCTACCAAAGGGTAAAAAGTGTCAATTATTCTTAAAGACATTAATGTCCTTGACATAAAAGGCTTGTTCATGTTGAGAACCAATAGGATTGGCTTGGTGGTGGGGTTACTTAGGCTAGTTCCATGAAGAATTAGACCTAATGATAGGAGGTTGGGATAGCCACATAAAAATTTAGATTCGATTTTTACTGTTGTTATTGTAAAAAAATGCATGTTTAATTAATTTATATTTTAATATTATTAAAATAATAATTAACATTAAATTAAAATAAATTTTCTTAATATTTTGTTACATCTTTTTTTAAGGACATTTATGTCATTTTATAAATATATATTTTTCTTTCATCTCATTTTCTTTTCAATCGAACCGTGAAATAAAATTTTACAAAAGAAAATTTTTTATTATTTATATTCTTATCTGACTCTATGATTGTCTTGAATGATACTAAAAGAAAAATAAGAAAAGAGAAATCTTTTATCTTTCTTTCTACTTTCTTTTAACAAACTACTAAATCGTCATCTCATTTCCTCCCCCACCAGTGGCAGCATAACTATCGCGATTTAGTCAAATGCTAGTCTCTGTTGTATATATTCAAAGGTTTTTTTTTGGGGTCTGCAAAGGTATATGACTATTATTCTCAATCTCATCGGATACCTATTATTCAGAGGTTTACAAATACTATTTCGGAGCAAACAAAATAACAATCATGTTTTCAAACTCGTTGTTCTTCTTTTTTTCGCAACCACCAATTAAGCCAAGCAAAATGAATCCTACTAATAAGTTGATTAAATTCTACGTGCCTAATATATAAAATTAAATTTCTTATGCATGTCTTTTCTTCTTCAAAAGGTTATGGACTTTCCAGCATATTAACTCTGAATGGTGACGTAAGAAAAACTCTGAATGGACCAAGTGGCGAATCAAATATTTACTTCATATGAAATACTTTTAATTTACTGCTTTTAACATTTCGCATATAACAAATATTTTCTCTGAATGGAAATTTATCATTAGAGTAATATTATATCCTGTTACTAATCTTTCTGCAAATCATCTTACTAAAACAACTAAAACCGATTTCCATTGAAGTGGAACGAATAATTGAAATGGAACTGAATTTACAAATTCTTTAAATAAAAAAAAACGAAAACAAGGTGAGCTTTTATTGATTCATTAAAATATATCAATTGAACATGAATGCAAAAGGTAAACAAAACCCAACTTTTGGTTTACATCAAATTTCATGCCCCTATAAATGGTACATAAAAGGATGATTAAACCTCAATGATATTCACTAAAAGCAAGATCAAAATAACGTAAACAATTTTCACTAGCAATGACTCATGCGCATCCTCAAAATTGTTGCAAATTTCGTAACATTTATGTAGGCTCCAAATAAACTGACCATTCAAATCGCATATTCCCATAGAAAAATTTTCCATGAAAGTATTAAAGGGGTACAACATGATTAAACTCAGTTAAATTTAGCTAAAGGTCACTCCCTTGCCGCTTATAATTTCACCAATGCGGTAGAATTTCTCTGTTTCACCTCTGTTCTCGAGTATTCTATTAGCTGCCTCTGGACCAACTACCAGGATCATCCCTATGCCCATATTAAAAGTCCGTCTCATCTCAGAGTCTTCAATCTTCCCAGCCTAACGTGAGAGGTTATCAATATAGCGTTATATACTTTCGTTTCCAAAATAAAATTTTGAAGACCAGATTAAAATATATAATTGTTGATAAGAAATGAAAAATAATTTATTTCCTGCTAAAGTATATTTATTCAGGGAACGTTAAAGAAAGATGTACCTCCTGAAGCCACTTAAACACTGCAGGCACTTCCCATGACCCATCATATATCACAGCTCCGAGGTCTTCCGGAAAAACTCGGGGTATGTTATCTGTGAAACCACCACCGGTGATGTGGGCAATTCCTTTCACCCCTCCCTTGCTAATTAAGTCAAGTACCTATTTTGAAAAAACAAGAGTATGTCAAGGGAAGGAATTAAAAATTAAAAAAGAGGTATTTTTAAGTATGTCATAAAGAATATCAATCACCTGTTTAACATAGATAACAGTTGGGGCCATCAAAGCCTCTGCAATTGTAACATCACTACCAGGAAGTTGATCTTTCAGTGAAAGACCACTTTGAGCAAGCACTCTGTTAAGATATATTAGTACATCTGACTCTCAGTAACTGATAATTTAATAAAATCTTATAGATTCTATACTCAAAACTAACCTTCTTACAAGTGAGAAACCATTAGAGTGAACTCCACTAGATGGAAGACCAATAATAATATCACCAGCAACAATGTCTGACCCATTGATTACAGAATCTTTCTTCACAATGCCAACTGCACAGCCACTAAGATCGTACTCACCTTCTTTATAGAGACCAGGCATCTCTGCAGTCTGAGAAGGATATAAAATTAACTATAAGTGCAAAAGGAGAAATATACAAAAAAAAACCATACTATCTCTTTATCATATCTATATTTGCAGGCAGCTGAACATATGTATAAGAAAGCATATTTATTTATTACAGCAGAGAGATTGGTAGCAATATATTCATGTACTTAATCATCTTGACAATAATGTAAGATCGCAAAAATCAAAAACAGATTCAATCTGAATAAATCAAGATCCAAGAATCCATGCACCATTTAAACCAGCAAAGGATGACTAGTATAGTAGTATTTAGACATGCAATAAAACACCAAATCAAAGAAACTTTAACAATCATTGCTACTAGGCATGCCAAATTTGTAGTAAAATCATTCAGAACAAGGTCTTCCTCTATACATTTCAATATTTTCTCAATGAAGCCTTTGTTTTATTACTCTTCTCACAATACCAAGACACCTCATAGTAACTGCTGCTCCAACTTTTTCTCTCCCCAAGCATTTGTCCCCCAAATCTTACCTTTTCTTGTATATATCCAATCATTCACCTAAGTACCCTTAATATCTGAGACTTGCAATAAGTTTTAAAAAAACGATATTTTTAGCAACGAATGCTGCAGTTACTTCAGTGTCAAACCTGAATTCATGACAACATGGCATGGCAAAGACCAGCGCGCATCCAATTTGATACGGTGAAAAAACAAACCACAAAACATATCAATTACCTCTCCTCCTAACAGAACACAATCAGATTGCTTGCAACCATCAACAATGCCTTTTATAACCTGAAAAAGAGGACATTAAAAGAGTTGTGAGCGAAACACAAACAAGCTTTCACGGCACACTCAAAGTTCAATCGAAGGGACACATCCATTACCTTTTCAGCAACGTTCACATCAAGGTGGCCAGTGGCAAAGTAATCAAGAAAAAACAAAGGCTTCGCCCCCGAAGTAACAATGTCATTCACACTCATCGCAACCTAAACAGCACAAACAACACATAAAACTCCAAAGCCAAACACAGACGCAGACGCAAAAATCAAAAATCATTTTCCATAAAAACTTTACCAGGTCAATCCCGATAGTATCGTGAATTCCAGTTTCGAAGGCAAGCATCACCTTTGTCCCCACGCCATCGGTACCAGCAACGAGGTACGAGTCACCTATTCAGAAAACAAGTTAAATCAAAATCCAATTATAAGTAACGAAAAGAAAGAGTGAAAAATAAAAAAAGAAGTCAAACAGTACCGAGAGGAAATAAACCGCCGAAGCCTCCAATCCCTGGCGCCATCTTCGCTATCCTGCGCACGAGTTCGGAGCCGGCGTCGATGTCCACGCCGGCGTCCCTGTAAGTAAGACCTTGAGTAGCTTCCACGACTATTCTGTTGGTCTTATTCGACCTCGACACTGATGAAACGGCGCCGTAACGACCGATTGGAGTGAGAAAACTGAGGCTTGTTGTGGCGGTGCCGTTTGACTTCCCGGAATTAGGTTTCGCTGAAGCTGCTGCCGTTGCTGCGGCGAAACAACGCGATATCTCGGCGCATGTTGAGAAGCTCATTGCTAAGACCAGAGAAGATGTATAAATACGAACTGTGAGAGAGAGAGAGAGGTGGCGACGGTGGCGGAGATGGATGGAGATACGGTGGCGAAGGGAGGCCGGGAAAAAGCGCGCCCTAAATTATGGGTTTATAGAAAGGAGAGATTCTCTTTCAGGGGGTGTGCGAATAGAATAATTGAAACAACGCCGTTTTGGTTAAATGAAAGGATAAGTTCGTTCGCATTAGAATAAAATAATCAGGTGACAAAGGAGTTTGATAGGTAAGATTTTGAAATTTGGATAGGATGATCGTAAACTTCAAAGTATATGGCTCTGTCAAGATGACACTATAATGAATACATGAACAGTATTAGTAGTATATTTTAGGTTTATTTTTTTAAAGAGAATATTATCGGTTAAATCACTAAGTTATTTTAAAAAATATGTATTTTAATTAATTTTGAATTAGGTCCTTAATTTTATATATATATATATATATATATTTAATTAATTTCTTAGATTTTGATAACATAAGATACAATCATATCTTACCATAAAAAAGAAAAAAAAAAGAGTTTTAATAACCTGATCGAATCTATTTTTCATATCCTCCCATTTGAATTTAAATTTAACAATAGATATTTATTGTAATATTTATCAAGCTTGCCGGCATGACTTCGGTGTTCTAGTTACTTCTTTAAGCTGCTATATATTAATATAATATGACATACTTGAATAACCCTTTGCATACGGAATGACCTAAGACTTGATTGTGTTTAATGTAGAAGAATGATTTATTATTTAGCAAAAGAACATGCATTTAAATTTTTTAGTGTGCAAATTTTTTTTGAATCAATAGTTACACGTTAAGAACAACATTAATTTCTAAAGGAATAGATTGGAGGATATGATGACAAAAAAATCACATACTTGAATTTACAGTTACCAAGCCTGTGGTAAATAAGATATATAGTATCTCTCAAAAAAAAGATATATAGTAATTTAGTTAAAAATAACCTTTTGTAGCAAGCAAGAATCCGCACTCACAGTATTAAATTTAGCTTGGTATCCAACCTTTTTTATAGCCAACATACATAATCGACCTTCACTTTTCGGTGCATAAAAAAAAGAAAGTTTATTTTGCATGGCTAGCGATACGACTTCAAGAACTGAATGATTCTTTAAGTTGAAAACGAAATCATTACAGATATTCCAAAGGAACCAAAGAGTGATCCCATTATCCCAAAGATCAGATTCCATCTGATATTTAGATTAGCTTGTAGCCAGTTAGATAAGCCCATGATAATATATATATATATATATAAAATAAAAAAATAAAAAAACTTACTCCACTGGAAAAGAAAATAAACGTTGTTTTACACATACAAACATTTTATTACAAGTCTCAACAATTAATCTTTCACTTTGTTCTTATTGAAACCAATTATATTGCAAATACATCGATACAAAAACATATATAAATTTCACCTAATTGTTCTTTCATTGAAAACGGAAGAGTGGAATGGAACTCTACGACCTCCTAGTTTCTATTTAGCGAATTAGCAATAAATGAAATAAATTGGATAGAAAATAATAATTGGTCTTCCTAGGCCAATTAACCTAAACATCTTATTACAAAGAGTTCGTTCCACGTAAGAAAATCCGATACCATACTCTAACCCAAAAAGCTCAGGTTTATGGGTCTTCCCCTTACTTATATGGTGTTCAACCTTTCCACTTTTATTCGATGTGGGACTTTATGTCACACTTGTAACCCAACACATGCCAAGGTCATCAGTTAGTAAGTCTAGATTGTACTAACAAACATGTAGCTACAAAGAAGATTGAAACGAACCGTTTCACTTATAAAAAAAATATTAAAATAACAAAACTCACTCCCCCCCTCAGCTTAAAACTCCCGAGACCTTTCTCCATCTCTCCTTTCCCAAAAATTTAATCTCTCAATCTTTCACCCATCCCCTTCCATTTTTCCAAAATTTTAAAGCTTCTTGCATCCTCGGGTCTTTCCAAGCACAAGAATGTGACTAGAGAAAAGGGGGTAACACTACTTTTTTCCTTGGATTTCTCTATTTGATCTCTTTAAGATAAATGTTTAGGACTCATTGTATTAGATGAGTATTTATAGCACTAATTAGTTATGGGTTGTATGAAAAGGGGTAGATACTAAGTAGTAGGGATTTATTGTGGTTTCCTCAAAACCCTAGGTTTGCTAAAATTGGGGATTTTGTCTAAACCCTTGTTCTATTATTTTAAATGTTTAGATCTTGTGAAAAATACGGTGATTGACTTTCCCAGCAACAGTGGAAGACATTGATTGCGTTCTTTAGGTGAATAGCTAATTTACTCAGCGACGTTTTTAAAGTTCCTTTGGGAGAAGCAAATAAATTTCAGAATATATATCTTTGGTGAGCTTCGAATTTTATATTGAGATTTTGATAATATATATAAGGATGAATGTTGGAGTATTGGTTTATTTTATTTATTGTGAGTTCATGATTATATTTGTCGTTTGTTACAACAAAGAGATAATGTAGCCTATGAGTTGATTTCTCATAGTATAATTATATTGTCGTTTGCTACAACGAAGAGATAATGTAGTCTATGAGTTGATTTCTCATAGTATAATTATATTGTTGTTTGCTACAACGAAGAGATAATGTAACCTATAAGTTGATTTCTCGTAATATAATGATTGTGTCGTTTGTTACAACGAAGAGATAATGTAGTTTATGAGTCAATTACTCATAGTATATTTACATGGATGGAATGAGATATTTACATTGATGGAATAAGATATTTACTTGGAATGAAAAGACTCATGCTAAATGGTTTTCTCCTTCCTGTCCGCTTTGTATATTATGCTCTCACTAAGTCCTTCTGACTTACCCCTGTTTTTATTTCATTTTTCTCAGACTTCCTAGGATTTGCTGATGTACCCAAAAATTTGATTATCTTTTGGTAGGTCTCTTTTGTGTCTGATGAACATTTTGGTTGTAACTCAGTACAATGCGCTACACGGGACAAGGTAGTAATAGATTTAGGGAGAATTCCTTCATTTTGAAATTTAAATGATTCTCTCTTATAAACATGATGAAGATGTACTTATGATATTTTGAGACACTTGATGATTAGTATTTATAATTAACATTGTTATTAGTGGATTTTGGATAATATGTTAAGGGTTTGTGTTGTGACCTGAAACCTTGATATTAAATGGATGGAATGAGATATATTTATATAGATTTGTCTAGATATATTATGTGTTCTTTTACGGATTATTTTGTATAAGATAAGTTGATCAGACTAAGTAAGTCATAATCTGTGCGTCGATCATGGTCTAAGAATGGGTCGTAACAAAGATGGTACTCCCAAGACTAAGAAACCAAGTGCACTCTTCAGGTATGATAGAGATTTGGGTATTATGGGGTGTCTAAGTCCCACACCATATAGTACGGACGGTATGCTCAGTGGAGTATTTAAGTGACTTGGATCTCCCCCCCTTGGCGGCTAGCTTTAAAGGGAGGGCTCCCCAAGTCTTGAGTGCTTATCAGTACGAAAGCAGGGGAACCAGAGTCCATTAGCATGCTTAATTGCTTATTACCTTTAGGGTGGATGAGGGGACCCCATCACTTTGTCTTATTAACAACCACCATTAAATAGCAAAATTCCATCTTTTCTTTGTGGGTACAGTGTAGCAGACTAGCAGCAGAAACTTATTGGCCAAATGAGCTGTTCAACCTCATTCTCTGAAACAACTTTATAAAGATAATTACCCAATAAACAACAGGTATAGCATAACAATGATGATAATAGAGATGCATTCATAGAGTAGCAGCAAAAAGTAATTGTAATGAATTTTTAAGAACAGAACAAAAAGAATCTACCTTTACTTCTTGAAGAAGACATGACAGTTTGATGGTATAGAGTTTCTGGAGATTCTGCAGGTATAGAATCTACAGCTGCCACATCCTTGGTATCAAATTGAAGTTTTGTTCCATTTTCTGTGATGGGGGTTGTGGATTTTTCCACACCTTTTTTCGGTGTTGGTGTTACTTTACTTCTGGAAGAAGGCATGACATTTTGATTGTATTGAGTTTCTGGAGATTCTGTAGGTGTAGAATCTACAGCTTCCACACCCTGAGTATCAAGTTGAAGTTTTGTTCCATTTTCAGTGATGGGGGATATGGATTTTTCCACACCCTTTTCCAGTGTTGAAGTTCCCACTGATTCAATTGGGGCTTCCACAGGAAATTCTACACACGTATTTATAGAAAAAAAAAAACCCTCAACATTCAGTTAATAACACAAAATAATTACAAAACACAAACAGAAAATGGTAACAAATCCAACAAGTAAGTAAATTATTAGTCAATAGAACAGGGAGAAAATGATCCTATAAGAGGTAAAAGAAATGCAAATGTCAAACTTGTTCACCATTGCATTAGGGAAATTGGTATATGGTTGTATACACTTGCAATTAACAGTGATTATAGTTTACCACGGAAATTCTATAAGGCCAAAAGCAATAATTATTTTGTAAGTAATGCTTCATCATATGGGGATATCAAGCTCCGTATCAATTAGTCAAATCAGTTCAAGAAGCACATACGACAAGATGGCCATATCAGATTCCAAGATTTAAGGTATTGATGTCAATATCTGGACATGCTAAAAGAATATAGATATAAACATTCCTCCTAGAAAGATCTTCTGTATCTACTCTAGAAGCAGCTTCCATTTTAGATTTTGCTGAAATACAACATAAATTGTTTTTAAACTCAAAAGCAGTTTGCACCAAGGTACAAGGGAGAGAGAAAGAGAAATGATTGACGTCATTATGTATATCCCTGGCTGGAATACAAACCTGAAGGTAAGCGATACCATTCTTGAGCTGATCTTAAAGTCATGGCAATTATTGGATTTCTCTCCCATGTCCACAGTAACATGGTAAGAATAACAAGAATAACCAGAGCCAGGGAAATATGCCTCCCTCTAAAGCTATAACTATTTCCCCCTTTCATTTGTGCTTAATTGCTTCTCCAAATACAGATCTTTGACTCTCTGTCTATACATTCAGGAAATATCCATCACACAATTTCTCCAGAAATCCTTCTTGTTCCAGAGGCTTATCTGTGTTAAGTGTAAGAATGAATGAATCAGAAAGACAAATAAAAACATGAAAAATAAAAATACATGGGGGCTGGACTCCAGTATCCTGGAAAAGAAGTATATATGTCTGTTCATTTTATCTTTCTTTCTAAGGGCCGGCTTAAGGTTCATAAGGCTTGCCGAAAAAAAGTTCCAGAATTTTTTTTTAGTATTAATATATCTAAAAATTAATAATAAAAATTTAGTTAAAATCAACAATTTAGATATAACTTATTTATTGAAAAAAGAGTTTTTTAAAGTTAAAAGTAATAAAAATTTAATTAAGATAGAAAATGTCTCAACAAAAATTAAATGGATTGACATTATTATCTATTGAAAAAAAATATTAAATAAAATTAATTACGATAATTTAATTAATAATTTTACATCACAAAAAATTTAAAAAATTAATTTTAAATAAAATAATAATAATTTTAATAAATTATTTTATGAGTAAATAAAATACTCCATTTTTAAACTTTCAAATCCTTGAAACCAACCTAAACAATTATCTCAATTTCCACTTCTTTTACCTCCTTCCCTTTTCTTTACTTTCACTTTCTTCCCTAAATCAAAACACTTTTTATGTTTCCTTGTCAATGTTCACATGCAAACCATGTTACTGTGAAGTACAAACAAACCAAAATCCCCACTAGGTGCCAAACTGCCAAGTCCAGTCTCATCCCCCCAAGCAAACATGTAACAATCATTTCCTTAGAATCACATTTCATCTTCCACTAGCACGTGTTCACGTTCATAATCACACTCCACACACCACTGTCATGCACACTCAACCGATAACAGCTGCCATTGAGGTGGGCCCAAGGTTTCCTTTAGAACATAAATAGATTTTATTTTCATCAACCAAAAATCAAAGTGTGGATATATTAACAGAGGCCAGGCATATATCAAGAAAAAAAAAACCAAGCAATAACTCCATTAATTAATATTTCAATTTTCAACAAGATCTCCAATCATCCAAAATAAATGCCCAATATCCAAAAAATCCACACAATCTATATTGCCATATAAGCCGTTTCTGCATTCTAATTATCAAAACTCAACGAGAGGTCAATAATATATACACAATTGCATCACAGACCTTCAAATGCAAATGATCTACTCTTAATTTATAAGCGAAATTGAAGCTATAGAAATGAGGCGGAGTGTATGCAAGTAGTAAAAATAATAATAAAAAATAAATAAAAGCAATGACATAACAACCTGTGTTAGTTGCTCATGCGACTCGATAGGGTAGTGTCGGGTTTTTCACAACTTCAGATCCACTGCGTTAAGGATGGAAAAGACGAAGTTAGCCCTGAACTTGAAGAAGAATATGGTGCTGACTGGTTGTTTGGTTGATGAGGGATATTTGTGTCATTTAGGAAATTAAGGAGGGTATTATGTGAATCGTGATTTCGTATCATGATTAATTTTCACTTTTCACCTGAGATTCGGTGGCGTGAAAACAATTGCGGAGCAGCATGTTCAAAAATTAAATCTGGATCTTGACGCCTAATTTTTGTTTAACATGGTATTTTTTAACAATTAAAAAAAATATTCTGAGAAAATTAATATTTATTAAGAGATAATTTTACTCAATATATTTTTTTCTTTATTACTTTTAATAAATACATTTTGGCGTCTTTCAAGACAAAAATATTTATTAAAAAAAAATTAAAATACATTTAAAATTCTAATTAAAAAGTTAATTTGAAATTTTACAGACTAAAACTGTAATTATTTTGTGACAGAATAAGTATTACTTAAAGTAATATAAATAGGTAAGAAATTTTCCTTTACCCAAAATATAATAATAAAAAGTTACGTATTAAACATTATTGAGTTATAAGACACCTGATAACATTAGATAACATCATAAAATTATCAAAATGAATTAAAAAATCTAAAGTCCAAAACATATTAATCTAAGCTAAAACAAAAATAGTTGATTTTTCTTTAAAAAAAAACAAGAAAAATCCAAAGGGCAGACGAGTTATAATTGATTTAGTTGATATTTGAATAATAACAAAACAAATAACTAACACAATTTAAATTATTCTAGTATGTAAAAAATTTCATAACTCTTAAGAGTGAACAATAAAGTATACTTTTTTTTTAATCTCAAACTGTAGTTTATAAATACTTTTTTACTCTCAATTCACTACATACTTTTTAAACACAAAATTATGACTGTCATTGAGTTAAAAAAATACTTTAAATGTAATTATCTTAACATTGTTAACAATTTTATTTTATTGATTAATATAAAATAATTTCATCAAAAATGATAATTAATCTTAGTTGAAGATCATGAACATATAAGTAGATATTTTTTTTCTCTACACAATTTATTTTATATTTAATAATCAATAAAAATTTAAACTCATAATTATTTAGTTAAATAACACAAGTGACTACCACCACCTGTAGAAATTATTATTGTTGTTACGTTGTTAACAAATTGAAGGGCAAAGTATAGTGATTAGATAGAAGGAAATATCTAAGAAACTCTTACCCCTTATCTTTGACGGGGGCCTTGTTCCCAATGGTGGATCCACCTTATTGGGTGTGGGATAAATTATTCTCACAAGATTTCCTTTTTACATGATATATAATATAAAATAACATTTGTTTTTTGCTTTCATAAAAAAATAAATTTGCCCCTCGATTTTTTTTTCTTTAAATGAATGTAAAAAAATTATAAAAAATAAATTAATATTAATTTTGTGACTTGATCTTTTTAATTTTTTTATAGTATTGATGATAAAAAAAATCATATAATATTTTTAAAATATAAAAATATATAAACAACAATTATAGTTTATAAAAATATTTTAATTTTAATTTTCTTTTGCCTACATGTTATATATTTTATAAAAAATTATAATTTTTTTCCCACAAAAAGTTATAATATATGAAAAGTATCACACCACTTAAAAAATCAACAAAAACAACTTATAAGCATGATTTTTTCTTAAATTATAGAAAAATATTTTAAGATTTAGTTGAATTATCAATATCATCAAGTTAATTCAATTTGATACACACTTAAGAATATATATATATATATATATAAACCATTGATTCGACCACGAAAAGCATAGCAGCATTTTTTAAAATAAATTAATTAGAATAAATAATTATGTATTTTGAAGTCAAATTCTTTGTGGATGAATCCATTTGAGATACATTTTTGCAAATGTATCACTCGTTAGACATGCATACATGATGCATTGCATATGGAAAACCAACTCGTGACTTTCTTGAACACAGTTCGTATGACAGTTTGTCTCCAACCCATTGTTACTCATTATTACATTTCACTTTCCTTCCGCGTCCTTTTTATTCTTATTCCAAACTCCTAACCTAACCGATCCCTTATATTTAATATTATAATCCGTTTAATTCGTTAAAAATTAAGTTACGGAACATAATAAATATTCTTGCTATTCAATAAAAAAATGATAAATGTTTTTTTTCCTCGTTTGTATGACAAAATCTGTAATTTTGTTACTCCATATGGAACAATTCAAGATACAAAGTATTAAACATATGCATTCTTATTTTTATTTCCTCAATAATAAAAAAATATTAACTAACCAACTTAATTATTTAAAAAAATATCATATTTTTTAATTTTAATATTTTTCTCTCTCTTTATTTTTGATAAACACATTAAATTTAATTTTCTGAAAAAATAAATTAAATTTATATAAATTATATTAAGATAATTTATATTAGATATTTTAAAAAAATTATATTATTTTATTTGTGTTATCCATATTTTTCAAATGATATATAAGACAATAAATTATCATCTAACTTGTATTTTGATTCTTTATTTTTTATCTTGTAATCAAATCAACTTTTATTATAATTTCACATGTGTTTTATACATTTATTTTTTGTGTGTATGAATTAAATTAAATTATTTTTTTTAAAAAAACCACCGACCTCAAACATCTCTACCACTGGTGGGTTCCACGTTTTAGATCTAAGTGAGGTTGATTTGCAAACATATAAACAACCAATGACATGTACAAATTACAAACACGTTAGGAGGAATATTTATTTTAATAAACATTATATTTATAATATTTTTACCTTAAACATGTAAAAATTAGATATAGTAAAATTAAAGAACCTTAGTATATTGATTAAGGAATGTGAAACTTGATTGTAAATTTTAATAAAAAAAAAATCATACATTGATTCCTTAATTAGTATTTTTAATACATCGGTTAACAAGATTTCTAAAAATAATAAGAATATTTATTCTAATATAATTATTTTGATATATTTATATGAATCAACTTTATGTAATAATGTGTTTTTTTATATAAACATTAATTTTTTTTATTTTATTTACGAATATAGATTGAATATAGTAGTTGCTAAACTATTTTTTATATTGTTGTTCAATAAGAAATATAATTTTACTTTAATAACCTATGTTTATCAATAATATAAAAATTTATACTCCTTTATAACACTTAAAAAATCGCATTTATCCTTTAGAATTGTGTAAATTTGTGCTCAAAGATATCTCCTCCGATCCAATAGTTGAGACAGTGTATTAGGGTCAAGCTTTATTAATTGGTTGCACGTTGAGCCGTATGAATATTTTTGTCCCTCAAATTGTAGGCAACTGGCCAATATCACACCTCCTTTTCAATTTATTATGGCATTTGCTTGTGGAGATTCGAAAGGGAGACACCCAAACAGTATTTATACTTCCACCCCTTTAAAATATATTATTTCAGGTGTGGATCACTGCTGCTTAATTCGATTTATTAAAAAGATAGAGGAAGTATATCATGATACGCGAGCTTAGGGGATGAGTCTATCTAAATAAATCTCAACCATCTTATTCAAGTAAATAGTTAAAATTTAAATTAATTTAACTATTCGTATGTATATAATTGATATTTATTTTTCTAGTTTATAATGAATATTATCATTCAATTTATTTATTGAAAGTCTTCGTTTTTTATTTATGAAAATTTTGCAGTGAAACCTTTTTCATTGCTAATTACTAGCATTCTCCTTATTTGTGGGATAGAGTAAGAAAACTAAAATATAAAATTACTTTTTTTTAAAATAATTCCAAATATATAATAAGATATATCAAATGATTTTTTTAACTATTTAAGATAGTCAGTTGTCAAACCTTATCTGATAAACATAATATTTATCTAAACAGGAATTCATTATTTTAAAATGGGGAGATTTGTAAAGTAAGAAAACAACAATTTAATACATAAACGAAATTAGAATTAGAAACTTTAATTCCTTTTAATATTTTATTTTGGGTATCCCTGTAAAGAAAATAAAAATTGCTGCATAATTAATTTTGACTAACGTGTTTTGCAACACTTTTTTTATCATGGTACGAAGTAATCGTCATCAAAACAGTGTCTAATATCCGGATCTTAATCTACTTGAAATTACTAATTGTAAATAAAATATTTCTTTATCAGTTTACAAATTTTCTTACCTTAAAAATTCAAAGAAACGATTCTCCCTGTGTATACTACTATTCCGTAACGCGTGGTCCTCGCTAATCCCCGCTGATTCGGAAATTTTTGGGATCCCAACTTGCACTCATACTGTAAGTAGCATTTTAGATGTCTCATAAGTAGCATTGATGATAGTTAGGTGTTGACCATTACATGCATGAATATTGTTCATTTATAGATCTAAATTAAGAAGGCCATAAGTTGAGTGCGATCAAAGTATAGAATTTTCATGCTTAATGTCCTAGTACCTACCTACTACACAGCATAACTTAAACATTAAGCCTTTGTTTGGATTTTAATAAGAAAGAAAACTATAGGAAATAAATAAATAAGTAGATCAGTGATTTGTTTTAAAAAGATTGAAAATAAAAAGGAAATTAAGAAAAATAAAAAGAAAACTATATTTTGTTGCTTAGTTTTTAATTAAAAATAAAAAAATAATTAAAAGATGTAAATAATTGTCACAGTTAAAAGGTTAAATTATTTAAGAAATGTACGTATGAAATTTGATAGTTATAGATAGATTATATAATTAAATAATGAAAAAAGGAAAGAAAAGAATAGATAATATTGTTGTCTAACTAAAGAGTAAAGAATAACTTAATTGATTGAATTAGGTAAATATTATAAATTGTTAATTCTTATAAATAAAAAAGGTAAAAATTAGGAAGTGACCCCTTTTTAATTCTGTTCAGGACGCGAAATTACTGCAGCATGGGTCTTTGTTTAGCAAACGGAAAACCGGAAGATGCTGAATGGCATGCTTATCCCCACCACTTTCACGGCTTTCATGCGGACGTCGCTTTCTCATAGTCTCATTTGTTTCGTTATCGTCCTTTGATACGCTTTCTTTTTCTTTTCCTATTTATTTGTTTATTTTTGCCTTTTTCATAAACATCACATTCAAAAAGATTTCTTTTTTATCGGAAAATTCAGAAATAGTTGAAACATAAAATATTTTCTTAATTCTTAAAATTACAATTTTCAGAAATTAATAGAAAGAATTCATGCCTTTACAATAGAAAGAAGTTTTATATTATCCAATCGTAAATTAGTAAGTATTAATTAATTTTTATAATAACTAACTAAAATAATGACTTTTTTTAAAATAAAAAAAAAACTTATAAAGAGAATCCGAAGTCCGAGCAATAACAAACGGCGGTTTAAATAAACAGTTTCCCCCCCAAATCGACAAACGCTGCTTCTACCCCACCCACACCCACACCCCTGGTATTATTATATCTACCTCCAACACTTGCTCATTGCACTTCAATTCTTTCCTCTTTCTACCTTTGGCATGCCCTTCACAATGCAGAGATAACCTCTCCCTCTTCCCTCTCATATTCTTCGCTTTTTTCCGAATAGCCATAGGTTCGTCCATTTAACCTTTCTTTCTTTTCAAGCTATTCGGATCTACCCACATATTCACCGGAACCGCTCTCTTTTCCTTTTAATCTTTACATTTTTTCAGTTTTGCTGCTTTTATTTGAACGTTTTCTTTTTTCCGCTTTCTTTTTCTCTTAGCATGCAAACTTGGTTTCTTCTTGTGTTTGCGTAACGTTTTTGTGACTGGTGCAGTTTTGTTTCTGAGTTTCTGGCAGTGTAGATCTGTGTGAGTATTGTTGATTTCCCGTTGAACTCGTCTTTTCTTCTGTTTTCAATCCTTTGAATCTTTAGATATTGTTGTGGTTCCTCAATCCTTGCTAATGGAGTCTTTGTTGTTGAATTTCTGATCCGTTTTTTCTGGTTGTTTTAATTTTCTAGCTAATTCGTATTTGTTAAATTTGTTAGATCTGGTCGTTTTCCTTAATAAGACGATGTTCTCGGGTTATGAGAGATAAATATACATTTGAATTGTGCAAGCCTTCGACAGTCGTGAACGGAATCAATTTTTTTTTTCCTACTCCTCTCATAAGTCATAACTTGGCAATGTCATGGATTAAGTAATTCAAATGACTTATATTTATGTCCATGTATTTCGCCATTTAACTGCATAGATATTGGCAATTGAGTATTGCCACTGCTGATCCATGTCCAACATAGGGGATGATATTTAATTGTTGCTGTTTCATTACCAGGTCAAAATAATCTGTGAACGACTGCACCTGACAAAATGGCTCAAGCCAAATATACTAGAATAGATAATAATAATAAGCGACCGTCGAGTTACTGTTCAACAGTGACTATTGTCGTGTTTGTAGCTCTTTGCTTGTTTGGGATTTGGATGATGACATCGTCATCTGTTACGCCCGTGCAAAATGTAGATGTGTCTCAAGAGAATAACAATGAGGTGAAGGAACAGAGTGAGGCGAAGGAACAGCCAACTGACCCCTCTAATAACAATTCTCAGCAGTTTGAAGATAATCGGGGTGATCTGTCTGAGGATGCAACCAAAGGGGATGGTAGTGTCACCCCTGCTACAAACTATGACGTGACAGAAAAACAGGACGAGAAATCAGACGAAAAGTCTCAAGAAAAACCTTCTGAAGATACAAAAACAGAAAATCAAGATTCAAGTGTGAGCGAGAAGAGATCCGATTCCGACGAGAGCGAGAAGAGATCTGATTCTGATGAGAGCGAGAAAAAGTCTGATTCTGATGAGAGCGAGAAAAAGTCTGATTCTGATGAGAGCGAGAAGAAGTCTGATTCTGATGAGAGCGAGAAGAAGTCTGATTCTGATGAGAGCGAGAAGAAGTCTGAATATAATGAGACTGAAAAGAATTCTGAATCAAATGACTCGAGTGAAAGGGAGAATAAATCTGATTCAGATGAAAATGAAAAGAAGTCTGATGATGCAAGTGAAACAACAGATAAGACTGAAGAAAAAGTGGAACAAAGTAGTAACCAAGAGTCTGATGAAAACTCCAACGAGAAGAAAACAGATGACAATGCCAACAGTCAGGGTTCAAATGAGGTTTACCCTTCCGTGGCTCAGTCAGAGCTTCTGAATGAAAGTACCACTCAAAATGGTTCTTTTACAACTCAGGCAGCAGAGTCAAAGAATGAAAAGGAGTCTCAAGTATCCTCCAAGCAATCTGCTAATTGGAAACTGTGTAATGTCACTGCTGGCCCTGATTACATCCCATGCCTCGACAACTTGAAAGCAATTAAGAGTCTTCCAAGTACCAAACACTATGAACACAGAGAAAGGCAATGTCCTAAAGAATCTCCTACCTGCCTTGTCCCTCTTCCTGAAGGATACAAACGCCCGATTGAATGGCCCAAAAGCAGAGAGAAGGTAGACATCCACACAAATGCTTTTCAATTATCATTCCTTGTTTAAAATTTTATTCTTTCATCAAATAAGAAACTGTTTTCCTGCAGATATGGTATTCTAATGTTCCACACACTAAGCTTGCTGAATATAAGGGGCACCAGAATTGGGTGAAAGTTACAGGCGAGTACCTTACCTTTCCAGGTGGTGGAACCCAATTCAAACACGGTGCACTTCATTACATTGACACCATACAACAGGTAAAATATATACTCTATTATTGTCAGGGTTGACTATTAGTTGCTTTTAGTGTTGAGTCTTTATATACAAATCCGGATCACCTTTTGCTGCATGTTCAATAAAGCCATATTGTATGTGCTATTTTACCTTAAGGCACTAAAAGTATTAGATTCTCAAGATATTAAATGCTTGTTATTTTTATTTAAAATTATATATTAAAGACACATTAGCAAAACCCAAAAAACAAAAACTTTAATGTCGATTCCAACTTGTAGTGGGCATGCTTCTTGCTGATCCAACATTGACATTTCTTAGGTAACTGGTATGAGATTAAATTGTCCAACATTTTACAGTGATGATATCCAGAGCAAAGAAAAGTTTCGATACTATCTTGACATTAAATAAGTGATTGTAATATTTTTTGATGTCTAACCTTTGGGAGTGGGGGGAACCCTAATAGATAGGAACTGTAGGCAAGATGATGTTGGTAGACCTACAACTAGTAGATGAGAGTTGAGATAGAGAAGTGGCAGTACTTCTACAATGGGATTTGAGGTTCTACATTGAACTTCTTTGGCAATAGCAGAAAAAATGCTACTGGCCGGTAAATGTTACATTTTTGTAATGTCTAACTAGGGAAAAATCAGGTAGGTATGAACTATGTATCTATGCTGCACTAGGAGACAACTAAAAAATAGAGATATCAGCATTATTTCAACTTCTACAAAATAAATTTCTTTAGCAATAAAAGAAGTTTGACATGGTAATAAGTAAGAAAATTTTATGCTTTCTATGTGGATATTTGATATGTTTTCTTCAGGTTGTTGAATTATTCACTTAATATAAGGAACTTTGATGCCACAGTCTGTACCAGATATTGCTTGGGGCAATCGCTCACGTGTGATTTTAGATGTTGGGTGTGGTGTTGCCAGCTTTGGTGGCTTTCTCTTTGAAAGAGATGTACTTACAATGTCATTGGCACCAAAAGATGAACATGAAGCTCAGGTACAGTTTGCACTTGAAAGAGGGATTCCTGCTATATCTGCTGTGATGGGCACAAAGAGGCTTCCCTACCCTGGGAGAGTGTTTGATGTAGTCCATTGTGCACGGTGTAGAGTTCCATGGCATATAGAAGGTATTCAATGACCTGACATTTATTTTGGGGATTAGATGAATTCTTGTTCATACAAGCTTGAAATTTTTATGTAGCATTTTAGCACTTCCCCTGCTTGGGCATTTAGATTTTAAGACAACTTCCTTATACTGTATAGATAGTAAGTACTTGATGTAAAATTCATGTGAATCCAACTTGATTTTATTTTGGACTTTCTTCTTGTATACATGTAGGTGGCAAACTTCTTTTGGAGCTGAATAGAGTTTTGCGACCTGGTGGTTTCTTTGTATGGTCTGCTACTCCAATTTATCAGAAGCTTCCTGAAGATGTTGAAATATGGAATGGTAGATAATAATATACTATTGTCTGCCTCTATTAAGCAGTTTAACGTTGCTGCATTAGTTCTGACATTGTCTGACTTAATTTGCAGAAATGAAGGCACTAACAAAAGCAATGTGCTGGGAAGTTGTGTCCATCAGCAAGGATAAACTCAATGGAGTTGGTATAGCTGTGTATAAGAAACCAACTTCTAATGAGTGTTATGAGAAACGTTCTCAGAATCAGCCTCCTATATGTCCAGACTCTGACGATCCTAATGCAGCATGGTATTTCATCGTTAATTGAGACATTAGTAATTTCTTAATTAAAAATCAAAACAAAATAAAAGGAGTTTTTAACTAAGTTAAAATTGTTGACATTCATCTTTGACTGTCTCATAAAACATTGCAGAATTTTTTTTCTTCAATTTTTCCTCAAGGAACATATGTCTGAAACATATAAACAACTACAAACCAACCTTGTACTGTCCTTTTTTAACAATTGGATTCTGCTACAAATGAACAATGTTTCTTTCCGAAGTATGTAAAGTTACAACAAACCTGTAGTATTAACTTTATAGGATAGGACACTGGCATTCTCACACTACCTTTTTCTTAAACTTCTCCTGTGAAATAATTGGATTGCTTTACATTATACACACAAAAAAGGTGTGTAATATATGTGACTGCTGTCTAATCTCTCGGATGGCAGGAACGTTCCATTACAAGCTTGCATGCACAAAGTGCCAGTGAGTTCGACAGAACGTGGGTCACAATGGCCAGAGAAGTGGCCAGCAAGACTAACCAACATACCTTATTGGTTGACAAATTCTCAAGTTGGAGTTTATGGAAAACCTGCCCCTGAAGATTTTACTGCTGATTATGGACACTGGAAACGTATAGTGTCCAAGTCTTATCTTAATGGGATAGGAATTAATTGGTCCAATATGCGGAATGTCATGGATATGAGATCAGTCTATGGAGGGTGAGTGAAATTTGTTGTTTCCCATGTTACTCTGAATTATATTAACCGGCCATTTTGACATACTTCACTTGTTTTTTGGGCTACAGGTTTGCTGCTGCCTTGAAGGATTTGAATATTTGGGTCATGAATGTGGTTTCAGTAAATTCCGCAGACACACTTCCTCTTATTTATGAGCGAGGTCTCTTTGGCATGTATCATGATTGGTGTGAATCATTTAGCACCTATCCGAGGTCCTATGATCTACTTCATGCAGATAATCTATTTTCAAATATTAAGAACAGGTATTTCATTTCTCATTCATCACCAGTAAAATCTTTACGAAATATCTGTATAATTTCTTGTTTGGCTAATGTCAACCGGTCATGCAGGTGTAGTTTAAAAGCTGTAGTGGCTGAGATTGATCGGATTCTTAGGCCAGAGGGAAAGCTTATTGTCCGGGACACTGTTGAAATCATTAACGAGATGGAAAGTATGGTGAAGTCCATGCAGTGGGAGGTTCGCATGACTTACTCTAAAGATAAGGTGGGCTTTTTATGTGTCCAGAAGTCCATGTGGCGGCCTAAAGAATTGGAGACACTCGAGTATGCTATTGGTTAAGACGCCAGCAAGATTGTTATAGATGATTTTTCGGGTTTTGGCTGCTCAAAATTCTTTGTAACTGTACTTCCGTCATTATTATGTACCATTGTAGTTAGGTAATTAATTATGTGTTCGTCTTTTTTCTTTGGTAATTAATTTTGATCTCTGTTTACGGGTTGGTGTCTATTGGTGTAACATGGTGCCATAGTCAAGGAAATTTTATCACATTCTTTCATATATAAGTGGCTTTTTGGTAATTAATAGTAGTTGAGATTCTGGAAAAGTTATAGTGAGATGTTCACCAAAAGTTGGTGGTAATTATGTCATTGAATACATGGGCAGAGCAATATAGTATTGATTCACATTTCAAATATTGGAAGTCGGTGGCTTACTAGTACTTATGTCTTAAACAAAATTTTGAGATAGAAAAAAAGAAGAAGCATTGAAATTGGATTTTTTTTTAACAAAAAAAGAAAGATGCATGGGAAGGGTTCATTTATAATTTCAACTAAATTATCGAAACCCATAATATATTAATCACTATCACTAGAAAGATTTGGTATATTTCGATACTTCAACTCAGATTGTGTCAGACTAAAAAAACTCGAGTTTAAGGTTCCAAAAAAAATAATTCAAACTTAATTTGTTCAACTTATGCTTTTTAAAATGGTTAGATTATGTTCTTGAAGAGAAGTAAATTTTGTTAAGAGTAATTAAGTTTCAAACTAAGAATTAGTCTTATAAATTATAATCTTAAAAAATTAAAATTATAAATAAGAATATATGAAAGTCTTACCAAAAGCAGAGTGAAATATTCTAATTAGGAAGTTTGAACTTTGAAAAGAACATGCCATCAAACTAAGCCCATTTTTACAGTTGAGATTCAGCAACTTTATTAGTGACTTCTATGATTTACGACACGTGAGACAAGATGAAAATTTCGCCTCTAGTTTTTTGTCTGCGATATAGTTGTTGCCTTGAATTCTCTGTCAACAATTTTACGATGGTCAAATTAATATCATTTTCTTTAAACATTTAACTTTGTAATGAGTTCTTTATAAGAGGGCAACGTTGCACGCTTTTTAGTCCTTGGCAAAAATAAAACTACGATAAAAACCCTAACAAAACCGAAAAAAGATTCATGCTAATATGATTCAAAATCATTACATTATAGAGTCAGAGACAGATTAGAAAATGATAAAAGGATACATGAATAGTAATGGTTATTGAAAATGCTGATGAGTACGGAATTTTTTGTGTAAAAGAATTTAATTTGAATGTACATAATTTCCTTTTATAATCTCATCTAATCAGAAATTTATATATATATATATATATATATATATATATATATATATATATATATATATATACACACACATATATATATATATATATAAATTATATTTGTATTGATTTTTAAGTAATTAACAGTGCAAATATTTTCGGTGCACGAAAATTAATTTATTCATAAATTATGTACAATCAGTGATTTCAGTAAAACACTTATTCATATTTTTAAAATTTTCAACTATTTTTTATTTTAAAAAGGGACTGATCCACTTTAATTAATAATTTGTTCAATTGGTAGAAAAATTCTTAAAGATATAAAATTGCTAGATAGCTATTACATAGAGTTTAACTTTTATGTATGTTTATACTATTAGTCAATGAGAAATTATAGTACTTTAAGACAATTATATATGTGTGAGAGAGAAAGAGAGTAAATGGAATTATTTTTAATTGCGAAACATGAATATATTTAATAGAAATAGTTATTCAGTTTTCTTCAATAAAAGAATTAATAAAAAAATATTCTAAGATAATTGGAGAATTATTCATTTTCTAATTCACCTAAAACAATGATAAAAACTACGACCTAGTTGTGAAATGTCAATAATAGGGTTATCTAACATCTAGAGCGAGTCCAGGGGATTTCACTGGTGAAAATCCACCGCACCCATTTTTTTTCCATGTCCTAATTAACCCTTCTAATTACTTGCCTATTTTCATGCCTCTCTTTCAGTTTATCTATACAATATAATTAATTAACAAATATCCTAAATGCTCGATCATTTCCCTCCCCTCACACTATCTTTGATTCGGACGAATCAAAAATAAAATTCCCCTCCCCCTCATCAACAATAATAATATTGTCATGGAAGATGAGAGCCATAATAACATTTTGCCAAATGGATTCAACACAGGAAGCACCGAAAGTCCTTGCTTAAAGACAAGCACCATGACCACACAACACAACAATAACAATAATCATCAGAACCATAGCAACAAAGAACAGGACCGGTTTCTCCCTATAGCCAACGTGGGAAGAATCATGAAAAAAGTGATTCCCCCAAACGGCAAAATCTCAAAGGATGCAAAAGAGACAGTTCAAGAATGTGTATCCGAGTTCATAAGTTTTGTGACAGGGGAAGCTTCTGACAAATGCCAGAGGGAAAAGAGAAAGACCATCAATGGAGACGATGTCATATGGGCCATCACAACCCTAGGCTTTGAGGATTACGTGGAACCCTTGAAAACTTACCTCCAGAAATATAAAGAGATAGAAGGAGAAAAACTTAACATTCCGAAGCAACTACGTTCTGAACAAAGGCTACATCAACATCAGCAAAACCATAATAATAATCACGACGAAAATAATAATCAACCATTCAATGGTGCATATGCCTCATCAAATCTCATTTCTCAGCCTCCTTATGTGCCCACTGATCAGAAGTTTTCACTGCCCTTCTCCCCAAACTCGATTCAGAATCAGCTACGGCAGCAAGAACAGATTGATTCAGTGGGGCACTGGTACGAATAGACCAAACTTTTATTTTGAGTTTCATTTTTTTTCTATATATTGTAATTCTATATACATCATAATTATGCGTATAAAGAATATAATGTATTGTTTAGATCGAGTTTAATTTTTCATGAAAATAAATTGAGGTTAGAATTTTTCTGTTTCTTCTTGGTGTAAATCATTTGGATATATACAATTACATATAAGGTTTGTTGGGGACACAATTCCACGTGCGGTTAGACAACTGACTCGATCGGTTATATACATCTCACAACAATTTAAGCATTTTTAGGTTCTGCTAATGTGTTCCTCCTAACATGCATGCATATCTACGGTAGACGTACGTCTAATAAGTGTGTGCTACTCGCAAACTCGCAATATTATGAACTCAGATTTTCTACTTCTCCTTCACCTTTTCTCTAATTGTTTTTCTCATATACTCAAACTCCATGAAATTACACTAAGCATTTATATCGGTCTCACTTGTATTAAGTGAGTCTCGTATAAATTTTAATTATTTCAAAAATTAATTTTATACCATGTGATAATTAATTATTTTAAAATTTTAATTATATTATGAATAAACAATACATGTAATGTTAATTTAAAACATTTATTTTACATTATTGTCTAATCTCGAACTACTTTATATAAGTTTAGTAACTTTTATAACAAAATAGCTAAATAGCTAAGAGTGTAATATAATATATGTCATTAAACTCTTATATTGTAGATTTATTCAACAAGTTATTTTATATTTAACATACAATAAAGTACCGCTTATAGTGTGAATCAACTCATATATGCAAGGATAATTCTTGTACGTCTTACAAGAAGTGCGAGATTGAATTGGAGTCAATCTCAAATTTTAAGAATTATAATTAATGTATGTGTTTGGT
The DNA here is from genome assembly GCF_004193775.1 of Glycine soja. NCBI lineage: Eukaryota > Viridiplantae > Streptophyta > Magnoliopsida > Fabales > Fabaceae > Glycine > Glycine soja. The sequence goes on from NC_041009.1 coordinate 94,446, forward strand.
TGTGTATTATCTTGTTCTTAGGTTTTGTCCAATGGATTATATTTATACAAGAGTTGACTACACTGTGTTGGTTAACCATTAATGTGAGGATGAAGAGAAATTCTTACTTTTATATATGTGTATCCATATTTCATATTTTTATTATTGTACCTCATAACTTATAAATGTAAGATTATTCATTTTATAAATCCAATTAATTATATAATTAAGCTTTTGAAATGCTTTTCCTCTAAGAAAATATTACCGAAGAAAGAATATAAATATGTTGAACTTTTTTATGCTTAAAAAATTATTAGTTTAAATAATAGAATGTTGTTGTAAAGTAATTATAAATATGTCTCAATAATTTTTTTACCTATAATATTGCTTTTGAAATATTTATCAATTTTTGTAATGATTAATTTCGTTAAAAAATCTAATTAATTACTTTTAATTAGATTTCCTTTTTCAACTATGTTTTTCATTCACAAAACTTAGAATCAAGATATTACTTAAAACAATTTAGTCTAATATCATTCGGACTAATGAATACAAATAATTTGAATAAACATTTTCAATAAACACTTAATTAAGAAAAAGATAAGGAAAAAATTGAACTTTTTCTTACTTAAAATCAGTTTATGCATGTCAATTTTTTTAAAGAACTTTTCTTTATTTAACTTTTTCATAAACAGTGCATTTACTGATCACTTAATAGAATTCAATATTTAAAGTAGGGGAGACCCTTTTTCTTGGACTCAACACGATCATCGATCCTTATGCTATTCGCTGTTGGCCATTCGCATTTCTCATACTTACAGAAAATAAAACTGTGACTGATTGGCTTCCTGAATATAGTCATGAGTTCCCCATATCACATCCATATTGGTTGAATAATTTTTTTAGTGGTTAATTAGGACTTCTAGCTCATTCTTTTTTTAAATCACTAAATTAATTTTATAATTCTTAAATTTTGGTTTAATAAAAAAAATTGACAATTAAAATTTCATAAGATTCACGTCACCCAGCAAATATTATATCTACAACTGTCTGAAAAAAAAATCAGATTTATATAATATATGTAACTTTAAAGCAACTTTAATTATTTTACCAACTAAACAAGATGATTTTACTAAAGATATTTAGCTCAATTGGTTGATTAAGTGTTTGAGTGTTATAAATTTTTTGATATCGTGTTTAATTTATACAGATAAAAAAATAATATAATTTTTTTTCTCAATTCACTTTTAACTATCATACAAAAAATAATTTTAACTTTTTAATGATTATTTAATTTATATGAGTTGGTTGGACACAAAACAGTTTTTTTAACATCTCATTTTTACTTTTTCTCTTTCTGTCAATCGCTCTCTGACTTTCTGTTTTTTTTTTTTAAGTGTGCTTATAGTAAATTTTAACCAATTATAAAATTTGTGTTAGGAAAGTGTGTTGTCACTCCTCTGTAGAATTTGGTTCCGGGAGAGGAAGAAATACACATTCAATGGCTAATTAGAGAAAATCATTATCTGAACCACCCCCGTCTTGTTTTTAAATCATTGATGATCTAGCAAAAATATTTATGGGGGTGTAAATGTGTTCAAATGAGTCGAATTCTCTAGGCTCAAGTTTACCCTAAAAAATATATGGTACCTAAGTTTGATTTATCAGGACTGGACTTTAGGCTTAGCCATAGAAACTCAATTATATACCCATTTAAAAAGGATAAATGTGTACAACTAATAGATAATTTAATAAGGAACTTTTGTTTGTTTTGTAAAAAAAAAAAACAATATAAGATGAATGATAGGGAAAAACTATACCAAGCAATCATCTGAACTTTTTGTTTTACCATTCACTATTACAAAAAGTAGTTTTAACATCGGCTTATTAACATCGGTTTTTTACAAAACCGATGTTAAGTTAAACGCGGTGGCATATTTGTAAATAAAGTATCATTCTTAACATCGGTTTTCCAAAAAACCGATGTTAACTAATGATGTTAACATCGGTTTTCCAAAAAACCGATGTTAATGCATACACGTTAACATCGGTTTTTGAAAAACCGATGTTAACAAATGATGTTAACATCGGTTTTTTGGAAAACCGATGTTAACATCATTAGTTAACATCGGTTTTTTGGAAAATCGATGTTAACATCATTAGTTAACATCGGTTTTTTAAAAAACTGATGTTGTAAGTGACATTTAACATCGGTTTTTTAAAAAACTGATGTTGTAAGTGACATTTAACATCGGTTTTTTAAAAAACTGATGTTGTAAGTGACATTTAACCAACATACAAATGGACGTAAAATTTAATATTTTGGTTATTACCAAATGCATTGTGTTAAGAGTAAATAGTGGATGCTACTAAAAAAAAGAGTAAATAGTATATGTTAATAATTTTATTTTTTACACTAATATTTAATAATAAATTATTATGTACAATTTTTTTTCATGTTAGTTATCCTAAAAATTGTAGTAATAATAAATTTTAACTAATGAATGATATAAAAAAATTATATGATTTCTTTATAGAAATTAAAATCTTGCGTAACTTTTTTTTGTCAAAGATCGATCTACTGCAAATGTCCAAATGTAGTGTGTGACTACTATCCAAGTAAGTGTAGGGTCGGATTGATTAATTTTTTTTATTCGTAAAAATTAAACATAAAAATATATAATAACTATTCAACCAAGAAAAGACAAAAAAAAATAATTGTTTAGTCAGATCTCTATGACCGATAAAATAATTTATTTCAATGGACATATTTCAGAATAAATATAAAATCATTGTTATTTATAAAAAAATTCTAAAAATTAATTTAAGATATGATTCTTGCATAATATTAAATACATGCCGTTAAAAAGATACATATTTTAGAAAAAAACGTTAAAGAACATAAAATACTACGTCAATTGGTTAAAAATTAAAAAAAAATAAAATCAATTAACAGTTTCACTGCAATCGTGGATTTTACATTAGGAGATGCTAAACCGAAAATACACTTAAAAATAACTGATTGATAAGTATTTATAATAAAATTAAATAAAAATTATACTGGTAGTAGTATTCAATAATATTAAATAAAAATTATACTGATAAGTATTTATAATCTCTTGTGATTTATATAATAATTTTTTTTAAATTTTTTAATTAATATTCTATGAGCACCAATTCAATGTCAGCCTAACATAAAATGAAGCTTAAAACGTAAATTGAGAAAGGATTTTCTACTTTAAAGAAAATAGTGATTTGTGGGGGCATTCATTCGACCATTCCGAGTGGACTAAAGTTGATGGCTGCGTATTTGTGTTTTCCCATATCCATTGATTGCTACGATGTCAAATACACCACAGGATTATGCAAACAGTTTGTTGCTTCACAGGATTGAACGCTTCCAACAGACTGAAGACTAATTGGTTAATTAAGACTTTCAGCAGTAAGAATGCGATCAGAAACCTCATGGATTTGTAGTTTTTTAATAACCCTAAAATTTGAATCACTTAAAAAAATTTAAATTACTTATTTGGTTTTTATAATTTTTATAATTTACATTTTACTTCTCTAAAAATATATTTTTTAATTTTTATAAAAATTAAAAGAGAATTAAAATATAAATTATAATAATTAAAAAAAATTAGTTTCACACCATTGAGACCAAAAAGATTAATAAAAGAGAGAAAAGAAGAGATAGGTTGTGAATTTAAATTTTTCACTAACAAAAATTAATAAATTAATAATTAATATTTATCAATTAAATAAAAATTATATTTGTATTTATTTTTAAGGACGCTACTCAAGTAAGAGTCCTTTCCTTCATGTCAATAATTTTAAATGTAACATTTTCATTGTAATTTCCATTCATATGGTACAATAAAAGATGGTAGTTTTGAGAACGAAGGACTATAGAAAAAAAGAAAAAAAAATTACTTTTAGGGACATTCAGTAGTAAAGAAGTTTTTCATGTTCGATATCATAATTTTTAATAATCATGACATGAAAATTATATTTTTTTTGAATCAATCAAATTTATTTGATTGATTATTAAAAAAAATTAGATAAATTTTCTAAGAATCCATATTTTTACTAATTATTTAAATTATTTACCATATTATATAATTTAATAAAAAATATAATTTTTTTATTATAATAAAAAAAATTAAACTGAAAAAAATAAAATTTCTAACTCTCTCCATGGAAAAAAATTTCGTGAAAAATTGATTAAAAACATTTTCACAAAATATCTTTTCTCGTAAATTTTATTTTTTAAAAATACCTATCAAACATCAAAAACTAAGATGAGTCTTGATTTGAGTGTTTATTTTCTGTTTTTTATTTTTTATTTTCATTTTTTGAAAATAATTTTTATTTTTAAATTTTCAAGATTTAAAAAATATTTATCAACAAAAAAATACTCTAAAGTGTTATCATATTTTCACTTATTTAGAAAAATTAAAAACATTTGTTGTTTTTAATTTTGATTCTATTTTTTAAAATATTTTTTGATAAAATATTTTTTAAAAAATTTGAAACAAAAATATTTTTACTCTTATATTCTATTTTTAAAAAAAATAAAAACAGAAGCAAATCAAACAAAACACCACCTAAATTTTTTAACCTATGATTCTAAAAAAACAAAAAATCTTTCTCCTATCAAACGTCCTCTTTAGCAAATTGCTCGATGAAATACGAGTCAAACAATTTTATATTTTTGCTAAAATAGTTTCAAAATATAATAATAATAATAATAATTCACACCTTCAATTTAAAGGTTACTGTAATTTGTTTTTTAATAGCTAAAGCGCACACATCACTCCTCACTCACTCGGCGGCACACACAAAACCCTTTCTCAGTCACTCACTCGGCAAAAGAGAAGCGTCGACGGTCTGCACACGGTGGGTGCTTCATCGACGGCAGCGACCTGTGGCGGAGGACAGGGTTCCCTTCGCTCTTGGAGTTCGCATCGGGCAGAGAAGCTTCTCTGCATTGCGCTGGGACGCAAAACCCTTGCAGCAATCAGCACCACGGCGCAGCCGCACACCTCTGAGACGCCACCGCAATCAGGTTTGCGTCTCTTTTGTTTGGCTCTCTTATTGAACTTTGCTTCTTTTTTTTTTGTGGTTGGGGCAAATACCTCTCTAAATGCAGGTTGTTATTGTTGTTTTTGTTAGAGTCTTGAGCTTAAGGTTTTGCTTCGTCTCCGAGTGGTTAACTCATTTCGAAGTCCGTTTGATTAATTTTAGGTCTCGATTTTGAGTTCGGAGGTGGCATTGATGAATTGCTCTGCATTCCGCTTATTTCTTGCTCTTTGAAGTTTGAAAACAGTGAACAGACAAGGCTTAATTATTTGTTTTTTTTAAAATTAATTATGTTCATTGCTAATAATTATTTTTTTGCAAAGCAAATGTTCTTTAATTAAAGACGTGTTTGAGAATCGTTCTATTCTCAAAATTTTGAATAAAAACTAAACTAGGTAAGACGGAAAAGGAAATTAACTATGGTCATTAAAGCTTACAAATCTTTCAATGGATGTCGATGACAGATGATAAAAAACGTAGAAAAAAATAAATGATGAAATAATGAAAATACTGCATTCTAAGAAATTTTTAGTGCTCTTAATTAGTATTCAGTCAAGAATGAATCAAAACTCAAAAGTATTGAGATTCGTTTAGAGTACTGATATTGAAAATTGAAAGTCTAAATATATTTTAAGAGGATAAAGGTTATCAACTATTAAGCATGTTAATTAATTGATGTGAAGTTGTTTTAATTTAATCAAAATTTTGCTGTCCATCTTGTGCATTCGGACAAGTTATCTATAGTAAAAATTATATTTGTGCTCTGAAAAAAAAAATTAAGGTTAACTGCCAACATATGTTCTTATGACTATCATTTTGTTTATGCTTTCAATTGATTCATATACTTGTCTTTTTTTTTAAAAAAAAAAAAATAGTCTTTAAACAATTTTTTGTGCCAATTTAACTCCGTGAAAAGATTTTTGTAATAGTTTTTTACGTCACTAAAACTTGTTACCAAACCTTTTTTTTATGTAAGTGCAAGGACTAAAATTTATTGTTTTATGGCTTAAAGACTAAAACTTAAAATGAATTTGAATAGTTTGAACTTATCATTTCGTAAGAATCCATACGCAGCCCACCGCTATACCAAATTCCACATCTATTTCATAAACTTTGTCAAATATAGATAAGCAAGGAGGAAATAAAAAGAATGAAAGAGATAAAAAAAAGTATAATTTTTTTTTATAAAAAAAACATAATTATTTGATCTCGTGTGATACACCGTCAGTTTCATTAAATTAAAATAATTTCACATTAATTGATTTAGTCTTAATGATATATAGAGTGTGATATGATTGATAGTAGTGTTGTTAATTAGTTCAGCAGACTTTAGCGCACAATCCAGAGAAGTGATTGAGATTATTTTCTTGGTGTTCTTTTTGGAACTATGCTTCTTGAATGATTGAGATTTGTTCAAATTCATTGAACCCCACAAAAGAATTAATGGTGAAAGCCGACTAGACGAACCATGTGTTGGCATTTTTTAACTCTTCCCGTCCTCCTTTCTTTGTTTATTGGATAGAATTAGAATATTTGAAACTGGTCCATTGCTATGGAGATCACTGGCCTAGCTAGCAAACACCTTACACCTGTGACTGGATCTTTCGATCTGGACCGTCCACAAGTTAATACGATTAAGTTGAGTCTTTTGTCAAGATCAAATCTTAATTACAAAATTCTCCAACAGCCCATGTGTCTAACCCTCGTACCCCAATACTATACCTAATCATGGATTAATTTTGTCTCAGAAAGAAGGTGCATTTCAATTAATAATGTTATTCATCTTATACAAAGCCTAACCCATGTGCACAACAGAAACAGAGTTGGTTTATTTATTTATATTTGATCAGCTAGATCTATAAAATATAGTGCTTCTTTCTTCTCCATTTTTTAACAGTTGATAAAATTATTTATTTATCTACGATGTATTCCTGGTATGTTCATGTGCAGGAATTTGACAAAGCGTATGGTCCGGTCTGGCATTGCATTGTAGGCTCAAATTTTGGCTCATTTGTGACACATTCAACGGGGTGTTTTCTTTATTTTTCAATGGAAAATTTATATATACTACTGTTCAAGACCAAAGTTAAGAAGGCGTTGGATTAAGGTACATATTAATTATACATATAAGATTCAGCAACTACTTTTTAGAAGTTGTACATATCTCTCGTGTGATCTTGTGAGAGGTAATAGAAGTTGTGTGTATAATTTAGAATAAATTATTCTCGTATCTTCTGAGCGCTTGTTATACTTAATCTTACTCTTTTTTTTTTTATCATACACAAGATTGTCTTATGTAGGTGTTCATTCAGTTATTTCTTTGATTCTTGTTTTCATTTTGGACCGTGCTGCTCATCATCACAGGTACAAATGTTTGTTACCAATGAATATTTTTATTACGTGTTCACTGCCATTAATGACAATTGATATATGCTATACAAATTGTGTTCATGATGAGTGAACCTTAGATTCCCGTTTGAGATTGGATGCAATGATTCTTGCGGACAGTTTGCATTAATCATTGTATTCAATCTTGAATTGTCCGTTTGGACAGTTTGGGGAGACTGATATTTTTATGGTAGATTCATGTGTTAAGGTTAAAATTATTTTGTTTAATTTGATGAAATTTTGGTAATGCATTTCTAGTTGTTCTCTGAGTGCATACTTGATTATCGGGAAATTAATTTCACCGATTTCATGTCGTGTACTTAGAGACCAATGCGAAATGCTGCCAAAATTTTGTCAAATTTAACAAAATAGAATTAACCCTGATGTATGAAGCTACCATAAAAGACGGTCTTGCCGAATGGGATAGGGCCACACCTTTAATAAAAAAGTGAGATTTTCATGCATCGAATAACTTTGAGAGTATGACCGAGTTATTACTTAGATGGATCGAAGTTGGATGAATCAAAGTCGCATCAGCCCAGAATATGAGGAAGGCGTCGAGCAATTCTTACAATTTGCTTCAGAAAGAGGTCAACCGGATGAAGATGGAAAATATTATTGTCCTTGCATCAATTGTTTGAATGGAAGACGACAAATACTGGATGACATACGAGAGCATCTGTTGTGTGATGGAATTAAGAGGAATTATACGACGTGGATATGGCATGGTGAAATGACAGACATGCAGAGTGGGCAACAATCCGAACCGTTTGATGTAGAAATGGGAGATCGCTTGGAGGATATGATTCGTGACCTTGGACAAGAGTCTTTTCAGCAAGCACATGCCCCTATGTATGATACATTACAAACTGATTCAAAGAAACCTTTGTATCCGGGGTGCAAGAATTCCAAGGTGTTGTGGTATCTTCCGATCATTCCAAGGTTTAAGCGTATGTTTGCTAATGGAGACGACGCAAAAGACCTTACATGGCATGCAAATGAGAGAAACTGTGATGGAATGCTTCGTCATCCGGCTGATTCCTTGCAATGGAAGAAGATAGACCGTTTGTATCCGGATTTTGGCAAAGAGGCAAGAAATCTTAGGCTTGGACTAGCCACTGATGGAATGAATCCATATGGCAGTTTAAGCACGCAACACAGTTCGTGGCCAGTTTTGCTAGTGATTTACAATTTGCCTCCTTGGTTGTGTATGAAACGAAAATACATGATGTTGTCTATGATGATAACGGGCCCAAGACAGCCAGGAAATGACATCGATGTTTATCTCAATCCCTTGATTGAAGACCTTACAAAGTTGTGGGACGAAGGAGTTTTAGTGTTTGATGGGTTTCGAAATGAGACATTTAATTTACGTGCAATGCTTTTTTGTACCATTAATGATTTTCCAGCATATGGGAATTTGAGCGGTTACAGTGTTAAAGGCCATCGTGCATGCCCCATCTGTGAAGAAGACACAAGCTACATACAACTGAAACATGGAAGAAAAACAGTTTACACTAGGCATCGACGTTTTCTTAAACCTCATCATCCTTACCGACGATTGAAAAAAGCATTTAATGGAAGTCAAGAGCATGAAAATGCACCGGTACCGTTGACTGGTGACCAGATTTTCCAGCGGGTTCAACACCTAAATACAATATTTGGAAAGGTCCAAAAGAAAGACAAAAATAAGACTTGCATATGGAAGAAAAGGTCGATTTTGTTTGATCTTCCGTATTGGGTTGATCTAGATGTTAGACATTGTATTGATGTTATGCATGTGGAGAAAAATGTATGTGATAGTCTCATTGGGACGCTCCTTAACATTCACGGCAAGACAAAAGATGGTTTGAATACTCGTCAAGATCTAGCTGAGATGGGTATTCGAGCGTCGTTACATCCAAGGTCTGATGGTAGAAAAATATACTTGCCTCCAGCTTGTCATACTTTGTCCAGAAAGGAAAAGTTCAGTTTTTGTCAATGCCTACGACGGGTCAAAGTTCCACAAGGATACTCTTCAAATATTAAGAGCCTTGTGCATTTGAAGGATCTTAAGTTGGTAGGCTTAAAGTCTCATGATTGTCACGTCTTGATGCAACAATTGTTATCGGTGGCCATACGAGACATTTTGCCTAACAAAGTCAGGCTTGCCATAACTCGGCTGTGCTTTTTCTTCAATTCTATATGTAGCAAAGTTCTTGATCCTGTGAAGTTAGACGAACTGGAAAATGAGGCTGCTATTATATTGTGTGAGTTGGAGATGTATTTTCCGCCTGCATTCTTTGACATCATGGTTCACTTAATTATTCATCTAGTCAGAGAAATCAAATGTTGTGGTCCTGTTTATTTGCGGTGGATGTATCCGGTTGAGCGATACATGAAGATCTTAAAAGGGTATACCAAAAATCTACACCGTCCTGAAGCATCTATTGTTGAAAGGTACATTGCAGAAGAAGCCATTGAATTTTGTTCAGAGTACATTGAAAAAGCTAAACCTGTTGGGCTTCCCGAGTCTCGGCATGACGAAAGAGTAAGAGGTAAGGGTTCAAGAGGACTGCATGTCATCACTCCAAGTGTAGAAGATTTGCAACAAGCTCACTTGTATGTGTTGAATAATAGTAATGAAGTTTTGCCATACATAGTTCGTCATGAAAATTTAGTCAAACAAAGTAATCCAAAAATGTCGAAGAACTCAGTGTTGAAAAAACATAACAAGACTTTCCTAGATTGGTTTAAACACACAATCTTGGCTGATGATAATGCTTCTGAAATGTTGAGAAAGCTAGCAGATGGACCTAAAAGAAATGTTATAACTTGGCAAGGATATGATATAAACAAGTATTCCTTCTATACAAAAGCACAAGACCAAAAAAGTACAATGCAAAACAGTGGGGTTACCCTAAGGGCTGAATCTCAACACTTCGCTAGTGTACATGATGACAATCCTTGTGTAGCTTTCATCCCTTACTTTGGTTTCATTGAAGAAATTTGGGAGCTTAACTATGTCAAATTCACTGTCTGTGTTTTCAAATGTAAGTGGGTTGACAGTAATACCGGTGTGCGGACCGATGATGTGGGATTTACGTTGGTGGATCTTAACAAACTCGCATACCAGAATGATCCTTTCATTATGGCAGAACAAGCGAAACAAGTATTTTATGTCGAAGACCCTTGTGATCAAAGGTGGTCAGTGGTTTTACATGGAAAAACAATAGGTGTCAATGTTGAAGATGATTATTCATACATTGATACTTATGTTAGTCCTTTGTCCACACAATTGTCACCTAATGTCATCGGAGAAGAAACTGACGATGTTCATGCTAATCGTAATGATCACGATGAAGGAGAATTAATTAACATCGTCTAAATGTGTTCTTCACAGGATGCGCTTGAGGAGCAGGCCTCACAGGGTTCCTTTGTTACCCATGGACGTCATGATATACTGACTGCTGCCATTGGGCGACCAGAACACCCTGGTCGTGTGCGTGCTGTAGGAGCCGGTATAACCATCAAACAATACTTTGGATCAGCTTCAAGGACCTCCTCCATTGCTCCCGAATACCTGCAACAGTTGACGCAACAAATCAAGGACCAACTAGAGGATTCAATCACAGAAAAAGTCACTCGACGGCTAATGTTATCCTTCAGCCAAATGCAATCACAGGGACTCGCACTGCCTCCTGAACCTGATGTTGGTCCTTCAGCTGCTCGTGTCAGCACAAAGGAGAGTTGTGTTGATCCCTCAGGGAACGATCTAGACACCGGTGACTCATACAAATGTGGGTTGTATATTGAAGAATATCCTTCTCGCCTGGTTGCCCTGGGAAGAGTTTATGAGGGATCTACAACAATTCACAACATTCCTTTGCTGCATGATCAAGTTAAGGTTAGTGTTGAGGAGATTAGAGATGTAGATGCTCCCATTCCTGTACCCACTAAAGAGGTTAAGGTCGTGGGACAGGCTCTTAACACATTCCTTGCTTGGCCGACACATCTAGTCAAGCGTTTATCAGAACAGGTATTTTAGTGTCATTAAATGCTTATTTTTCCAATTAAAATGTTTACTGTGATTAAATTATGTCAATTAATTATGTTGGATAAACAGGGAGCTGTGAGACCCGCGAAACCTGCAGATAGGCCGGATGATGAGGTCGATGATCCGCTATATCTAATGACATTGACCATTCCACAGCTTTTTCTGAAGCCATTGCAGGTTATGTGGGATGCTACCTTGTTTGGCCTATTTAATGAAAACTTTCCCTTGTACATAAAGCATGAAGATCTGTCTGAAATTGCACATGGTGGTCAATGTCTCAGCATATCTGTTATACAGTTGTGGATTCTGTAAGTCAATTTAGATTATTGTTAGTTACCTAATTTATTGTTTTACCTTCATGCATAATTTACTTTGTGTTAACAATAATAGGCATATGACTGAGACAAGTATGCGAGCTGGGAATATCGATGTGTATGGATTCCTCGAGCCACAGTCTATCCAGAGATCTGGCCAATCACAATTTGAATCAGAAAATTACATTAAGAACTGGATGCAAAATTCAAAACGAGATGTGTACCTAGGAGCCTACTTGAATGGGTAACTTAAACTCAACAAATGAATTTAAATAATGTATAATAAGATAATAACATATATTGGTCTCCACTGCAGTGCACATTGGCAAATGGTCGTCATTTTGCCTAAGGAAAATGTTGTCATTTGGTTTTGTTCGTTGCATAATAAGCCAGACAACTACCTCAAAGGCATAATTAATAGGTCAGTGTTGTTTTTTAATATATTTGCATTAGCATTAGTCAGGTAAATCAAAATTTTAAATGTACAATAAGAATCTATGTTTGTATTCAATAGTGCTTTGAAAGGACTTGACGATACTCAACAAAGTAAATCCAAGACTCCTGCTAGGTGGATTGTTGTTAAAGTAAGTTATTTAAACAATATGTTTTCACTTATATTTTAGTATTGTGTAGACTAATTTGTACTGAACGTTGCATATCTAAATTTCATAATGTATTTAGTGTAATAGACAAAAAGGAAGCACTGAGTGTGGGTATTACGTCATGCATTGGATGTCAACTATAATCTTAGGAAATTTCCAGAATAATTGGGAAATGGTAATTTTTAATTCACCAAATTTCATATTATTATGATTGCTAATATATTATTAACTTATGTTTTATTATATCATGCAGTATTTCACTGATCCTAGACCATTGGAACCAGAAAGATTGAAGGCACTTCGCAACCAGTGGGCAAAGTACTATTTGAAAGTGAAAAATGAAACTTAGGATGTTTAGACAATCTTGTAATTGTAGTTTATATTTACTTACTTAATTTACAATTCATGTCTCAACATTAAATATGTTTTAAATTCATAGTAATTAGTAAATTTCTTATTGAATTTTCTGGTAAAAACTGTTTCAAAACAGAATGAAAATTATATGTTGTGTGGTCTGATTTTAAAATTTGCAGGTTATTTTTGGGATTTATTGAAAAAACAGACATCATGTTAAAAATAAATTTCTAAAACAACATCGGTCTTTAAAAAAACTGATGTGAAATGTTACTTACAACATCAGTTTTTTTAAAAACTGATGTTAAATGTCACCTACCTCAACATTTTTTAACATCGGTTTTTAAAAAAACTGATGTTGTAGGTGACATTTCACATCAGTTTTTAAAAAAACTGATGTGAAATGTCACTTACAACATCAGTTTTTTAAAAACCGATGTCATATATCACATTTAACATCGGTTATTTTAAAAACCGATGTTACATGTCACTAACAACATCAGTTTTTTAAAAATCGATGTTGATTTATAGATTTATAACTTTTTTTTCTTCATAATTCATATCATATAACATCGCCTATTTAAATAACCGATGTTAAATATCACTTACAACATCAGATTTTTAAAAAACTGATGTGAAATGTTACTTACAACATCAGTTTTTAAAAAACCGATGTCACATGTCACATTTAACATTGGTTATTTAAAAAACCGATGTTAAATGTCACTTACAACATCAGTTTTTTAAAAAACCGATGTTAAATGTTACTTACAACATTAAATGTCACTTACAACATCGGTTTTTTAAAAAACCGATGTTAAATGTCACTTACAACATCAGTTTTTTAAAAAACCGATGTTAATTTATAGATTTATAATTTTTTTTTTCATAATTCGTATCATATAACATCGCTTATTTAAATAACCGATGTTGTATTTATTAGTTAACATCGGTTTTGAAAAACCGATGTTAATGATACTACTTTCCACATCGGTACTTTCAACATCAATTAATAACCGATGTTGAAAGTCTTAAATAACCGATGTTAAAACCTTATTTTCTAGTAGTGATTACTGAACACTGCTTCCATTTAGATTAACTTTTCTCAAAAGAATCAGCAAAACTTTGATTTATTGTACAGCTTTTTTTTGGTGGAAATTTATTGTAGAACTTACTGAGCATTATTTTAAATTAGAGAATAAAGGACAAAATACTTATATTTACCTCATCTAAAAAAAAAGAATGTCCCAAACCTGCAAACACTCTTTGATCCAATTAGAATTTAAACTCGATAATACTTATGTTGTATATTAAAAAAAAAAAAAAAGTAACACAATTTTGTTTTCTAATTTTAAATGTATCTAAATGATCTAATTAATGATTAAAATTTTTTTCCCATAATATTAATGTGTGAAGTATCCATTAATTTTATAATAATATTTGTTGGAAACTTAATTGATCATTTTTAGGAAATTTTTTCTTTTTAATCATATTTTTAATTTCTATTCATCGGATTACAACTCAAGATCTTTCTTACGTGATTCGAGCTAAGTGTTATTTGAATCAATGACATGTTAATTTTTAATGGTTATATTTTTTCTTTATTTTAAATAAGTTAATATATATATTTATATATATTATGTTAAAACTTGAATTTTTCTTTTTTATGTAAATAATAAATAATCTTTACTGGTTTATTATTTGTATTTTATTTAATATTTTAATTTTGAACGATAAATTTTTAAATGAAAAAAATCATTTAAACACTGGTAAGTTGTAACTAATGAAAATGTAAGCATTGCTTGATTCAAGAAAATATTTTATTTTAGTTTTTCAATCACAAAGATAATTTTTACTATTTCTCATATAAATATTTTAAAACAGAAAATAAAATATAAATATGATGTAGCATGTAACATTTCTTATCTTTCATTATTAAACCTTTCAAAAAAATATTTCATTATTAAAACTCTTATATCTTCGTTAGGGTTCACATAATTTATAGATTTGAACTTTTTTATTGTTGAGTTATTTATAAGGACTATCACATTATTTCTGATGTCCATATTAGGCTCATAGGATAATATAGTCTTCCTTCAAATGAATTACATATTTTTTTTATCAAAAAATTGAAAATAAATATTAAAATATTTATAACAACTTACTCTTACATCTGAAAGGATAGATAAAACAAAAAAGTTAAGTATTATTGAGTTTGATAATGCTGGAAAGGTTGGCAAACAAATTCAAAGGGCATAAAAGCTTTGATTCACATAGATAATGCACCTTTTGTCAAGAGTCGATCTTTTGCAAACAACATTACAAAACACATTTGGCTGTATAAATGATATAAAATTAGTTAACACCATCTTGTCTGAGAAAATGGTCAACGTACAAGGTAATAGACTAATACTAGCATCTAGAAAAAGCAGCAGCTGAAGCTCTTCATTCACTTCGAACTCAGATTCATTTTGGATCTCTTTCTTATTTCTTTCAGGTGATAATTGACATTTATTTTGCGGTGTTAATTAGACACCGAACATCTTTTGTTTTTGGCAAGTAATGTTTGTTAGTATGTGTCCGGTTTATGGAGTACGGACTACTCTTAAGTTCGATGGTTTTTCTCTATGTTCTGTAGCTTGTGGAACTTAGCTTTAGGAGAATTTTGTTTGCTGAGAAAACCTTCCAGTTTCGTTTCAGAAACGAGTTAATTTGCAAGTTATGTGTTGCATGGCTTTTGGAAACATATATTGCTAAACGAATCTTGTTTATCATTTCAGAAAGCTGGCTCAGGAAAATAAAATGTTATTCCCGGAAATATGTTTACAATTTACATAAGCTATTGTGAATACCAACATGGTGTGACTTGGTTGATATATAACCTCGTCCCAGGATTCAATCCCAACATTTGTGTGTATGAAAAAACATGTATTGAGAGAGATCACTCCCTTAGATGTATCTTAGTAGCTCGAGGGATTAGCTCTCAGCTAAGGAATATCCTGGGTAACACTATCTAAATGTGCTTATGGTTTTAACCGAATATATGTTTCTTCTTATTTTCTCCTGAAATGTGATATTTTGAAACTTAATGTGTATTGTTATCTCACAATCGTTAAATATGAGTTATTTTTTATAATAAAAATATATTGAAAATATCATTAAAAATATTTATTTAATAATTATTTTTTACTTAAATGATAATAATTGATATTTTTATTATTTATGACTTGCAAATATAAAAATGATTAATTAAAAGAGAAAAAGATCGAAAAAATATAAAAAATATGAATAAGAAAGATTTTTAACATCAGACCCTAGTCCACTACAACACCTATAAGAAGGAAGACAATGAGTCACACAACACACATTAGGTCTATCCCATAGGAAAAATCATTTTTCCTTGTTATCAGGCATCTATCACCTTCTTCCATTCACCTCAATCCCGTAAAAGTCTCTCATAACAATGAGTAGCTAAACCCCTAGCTAGGGCTTGGCAGGCCTAAAAGCCAAGTAATGTATGATGTATTCACTATTTATCATTGCAATATCAGGTGTTTTCTTTTTTATTGTCTTTTCTGTTTATCTTTTCATGCATTATTTTATTCATCTGTGTATTTTGTTAGGGGTTAGACGCTCGAAAGACGGTAACTTCTAAGTAAGATTCAAAGAAAGTATGCATGCTTTAATTTTAAGAGTTAGACACTCGGAAGAAGATAACTTCTAATAGAACAAAAAGAAATGATTTAATAAGAAAGTCATTGTTAGACATAAAATGATAATTTTATGCACTTTATTTGTTGAATCTTTTCAAAGAGATTTGAGAGATAGATAAATAAAATAGGTTTGTCATCCAAGAGGAACCAGGGTAAATGAATAGATGTGGATATGATAAAATCACAAGAATTGATAAAGAAAAATCATAAAATTATACATCCTATGCAGATAAGGCAAGCTAGTCCCAACATCATCAAATTCTGATAACTTATCTTTTACTTTTCTTAACTTATCTTTTATAATTTTTATTTAAAAATTTTATCTTTTTAATTTTTTATTTTTATCTTTAAATGTTTATCTTATCTACTATGTTTTTTTTATCTTTTATTTTAAATTCTATTATTTTTAATTTGAGTTTGCATCACTCTAAGTACAAATAAACAAAGTCTGTGTGAATTCGTGGACTTCCTAATACTTTATTACTTATGATAATTAAATTTGGTGCACTTTGTAGTTCTCATTTTAATTCATGTTAACTTCAGTATTATCTTCTTTATCTCCAATTCTACATTGTTATTTATTTACTTATAATTTTTATATAGATGAAAGAAAGACTTTAATTATGGGAAATGGAGAGTCAACACATGATTCCCATGATGATTTTTTCCAGCAACCCCTTTCCTATGATGATTTTTTCCGGCAACCCCTTTCCTATGATGGATGTTCAGCAGATATTAGCCATCAATATCATCAACCCGCTTCCTATGATGGAAGTTCAGTGAATACTAGCCATCAATATCATCAACCCTCTACATATGCTGAGAGTTCGGTAAATACCAGACATCAACATAAGCAGCGACCCACATATATAGCAGACAATTTCAGTTCATTGGATCAGGTTTTTGCTGCTACTTTTGCTCATTGATTTAGGGAAGATAGTCATTATTAATCTTACCATTCTAAGGAAAACTTCTTTCTTGTACACAAGAGGAGGAATCCTCAATCAGATCTGTAGAAGAATTTAAGTTTGTTTGATTATAAGATTTCATGACAGTTTGTGTAAGATATTTGTTGATTAGTTGAACGCCACTGTGTATTAGGAATTTTCTTGAAGGTTTTTTAAGTTATGTCTAGATTATCTATTTATGGTCATACTAATAGTCATTGAATATGTTACACATCTTACAAATATAAATTTATTGATACCTGCTTTAGTTTCAGAAGAAATATGAACTTTGAAGGAACACGGTTCCATATGAAAAAGTTGGCATGGCCTGCACCCACACTTATAAAAGTTAATTGTATTGCTTTTAGGTCAATTTGATAAGAAAAAAGAAACTAATTAACTGACTATTGGTGAACTCAGTGGATGAGCTAGAGAGGTTGAAAACAATTATATTAATTTTGAAAAATGTTTATGGGGACCAACATTTCTCATAGCAGAAACAATGTACCTCCCCTTACTGAACTGGATTCACTGTTCTGTGTGGATTTTTAAAAATACTTAGCTTTAGCACATTATATTTCAGGTTGTTTCTGCTTTGAGAGAAGCTGGTCTGGAATCTTCAAATTTAATAATTGGCATTGACTTCACCAAGAACAATGAGTGGACAGGTTATTTCTTTTGAATATAAAATTAATATTGTACATACATATAAGTATGGAGAATGCAGAAAAGTCACACTTTGATATTTGTAGGCAAGCACTCCTTCAACCACAAAAGCCTTTATTTTATTGGAAACACTCCTAATCTGTATGAGCAAGCAATCTCTACAATTGGCCGTACTCTCTCTCTTCATTTGATGAAGATAATCTGATACCATGTTTTGGATTTGGTGATGGTGAGAAGCTGTTTTTGTTTTGCTTTTCAAAGAAATGTTATTTGTTTCTCTACTAACGATTTCATTTATATACTTCTGTAGCATCTACACATGATCAGAATGTGTTCAGCTTTTATCGTGATGAGCGCTATTGCCATGGTTTTGAGGAAGTACTTGCACGCTACCGAGAGATAGTGCCACACTTAAATTGGCAGGTTTAATATTATCATCTTTACTGGCTAAGTTTTACAGTTTTGTTACAAGTTTATACATCAAATATAGTTTACGACTTTGGAGAATAACCCCACTATAGTGATTGTCTAGAAATACTTGTATGGTGATGATTGGAAGATTCAAAATTATGTAATAATGCTTATAATTGGATCACAGATAAATACTTGTTGAAGACATGATAATTGATGTGCTGATCCAATCACCTACAAAACTTGTGAAAGCCTAGGGCTTCGTATGCAGTTCATATTCCCAATAACAAGTCTCGATGGGGCAAGTTTACGTGTGGTACAATTAGAAGAGACATAAAGATAATCACAATTTTTATTGCCCAACAACCAAGATTTTAGCAAAGTGCTAAATACATGTGGGTTTGGGTGGCCTAAATGGTTATGCCACACTTGGCTTTCATGTCTAACATTAGTACATGCAAAGGAAAGGATAGACAATTTGTGGAAAGAGAAATCAATAGAAGAAAGAGTTGTCTCACTTTAGGTCCCCACTCTATTATTTTCTTGGACATTAGATCCTTCACAACACAACCATCATGAGAAAAATTGACATCACAAATCTAATCAAACAATTGTGTAACAAAAATAAGATTTGTGGAAAGACTAGGGGACAAAAATATCAGTAAAAAATTTAGAAATATAACCAATGTTCATGTGATTTGAAGCTCTAGAATCAATATACCAAGGTTTAGATATAAAATTAGAATTACCTCAGTCCAAAAGTAGAAAATGCAGAGAATATCATCTGCCATACCATTTATGGAGTAAGCTGGACTAGAGATTGAGGCATGTTCGGTGCAAGATCTACAGGCACCGACAGAAAATATGAAAAGCAGCTCCTTTCTTCCTTTCCAGTCAGAGTAGGACAATTGGAGATATATTCATGCTGCTTCCATTAATTGCAGAATTTCTGTTGAGAATCCTATTTAGGGTCACAAAAGCTCTTTTAAGCAGCTGCCTAAAAGAGTTTTTGAAAACAAACTGATTATTTCTCTAAAATAAATTGTACATAAATGTTACTAAATTTCCCTTTTAAGTTGATGTATCTACTTTGTTTTCCTTTATTTTTTTTGCTGTTTTATCTCTATTTTAAGGATAGTCCTGCATTATATACCGATTTTTCTCTTAATGAATTTTTCTTTTAGTCTAAAAAGGTAGAAAATCCAAGGAGGGAGATGACTTTGGTATCCAAGCAATGATATCAAAATATAATTATGACAGTTATCTCCTTATCCATAGGTCCAACATCATTTGCCCCTGTAATCGACGCAGCAGTAGGCATTGTGGAAAGAAGTAACGGTCAATATCATGTTCTTGTCATTATTGCTGATGGACAGGTTTTACCTATTTATGCTATTCCATTATTATCTTTTCATGGCATTATTTAATTATCTTTTATGAATTTTCTTGTGTTTCTGGAATTTCATTTTTTATAGGTCACTAGAAATTCTGATACACCACATGGAAAGTTTAGTCCACAAGAAAAAGCAACTATTAACTTCATCATTGCTGCAAGGTAAAACAGTTTCTTTTGTATTCTTTTGCTACTGTTCTTGGTATCTGTCTTTAATGTGGAGCTATTCTGATTATCAGCCACTATCCCCTCAATTATTTTGGTTGGAGTTGGAGATGGACCATGGGATGATGCAGCACTTTGATGATAACATTACTCAGCGCTTATTTGACAACTTTCAGGTACTTGACTGATGTATGATCAAGTAAGTATGTGTTCAAGTTTGTGTGAGTTTGTAACTAGTGTTTAGTATTGTTTAAATGTTCGGGATTGGACGACAAAGGGGAAATAAATACTTATAAGTTATAATTAGACTCTGAAATCTTGATAACTGTTGTATATAACACTGATCTTATACCCCTCTCTGTGCCAATAATCTAGGTCAAATACAAATTATACAACTAATAAAAATGCCCTGCCCAACAACACTATGTACTGACACAATAAAAACAATAATACTCTTTTACATAGGATACGTTAATTATCTGACTCTTCCCCTCAAGATGAAGCTAAAACAAACAAATTTGTCTATCAAAGAAAATCGCAAAAACATACTTGACTACATGAGGGCTTGTAATGGGTTTCAGAAACGATATTTGTGAAATTCATATTTTAAATTACCACCTTTAATACTGAACCATTTATGATGTTATGAGTTTTTTATTATTAATAATAAAATAATGATATATTAGCTACTCTGGGTTCCTTCTTGCCCCATCAGTCATTTGCACTTGCTGCCCTTATGGAAATTCCAATTCAGTACCGGATAACCCAAAATCTACAAATTGCAAAGTAAGCAATGAAATACAGGTATGGTAATTCTAAATTGTAATCAAGGATTGCTGAATCTCATATTATTCTGATGCAGTGAAAATCCAACAAGTTATCAACATAAAAGGCCTCTTCCTTCCAGTTGCAGTAGAATCAGTATGTTACTCACTGAATCAGTAAGTTATAACTTTCACGTTTGAGGAAGTTGTACTTGTGTACTAGTAATGAAAACGAACACGTAAAACTGTGTCTTATTTATTTGCATTTTGTTTTTGATACAGACTTGCAAGGAGTGTGGTGTGACATTATCTTCATGCCCTATGTGCCGGCAAGAAATTACAACTCGCCTGAGACTATACACTTAGCTGCTAATATATGCTTTATATTGCCATTATTGCCTGTTGATAAAAAAAATTCCTTACATTTCAGATATAAGAAAATGTACAAAAAGGTTGTCATGTATAGTGTTTGTGTTTGAACAAAATGTTCATTGTCGTTGATTTGAAAGTGCTAAGAATATCTACCCCTTTATAATCAATTTTAGACTTCGTTATCTTTTCTTATGGTATGGTATTCATTATTTTTTAAGATGTTGTCTTCTTTATTAAGTATACTTTAATTTTTAAATAGTATTAAAAAGTATATTTTAATCTGATCTTAATTAGAGTATTGGGCAACCACTGGGATTCATCTTCAATACGAGTGCATCTTAATTAGAGTATGAATCCCAGATGTAACGTGCATGAACTGCAAGAAAACGGTACTGGGAGAAAGACATAAATATATGTGTCGAATGGGAAAAAATATTATTTATTACTCGTATTATTTATTGAAAGTACGATATCAAACACTTTTATTTTGATTAAATAAACTTATGAACTTGTTAAAATAATTTGTTCAACACACTCTTTCTATTATTTTCTCTGTTCAGTGTCCTCCATCTCCATGTACTCAAAATAAAAATTAAAATAAAAAATGAACAGATCATCACCGATAATATCGCCACTCACACCACCGCTTTCTTAGCCGTATTTTCATTCTGGGTGGGAGAGCGCGCTGTCATCAAACAATTGTTAAAGAGAGCTTATTAAAATTGTTGCTTAGCGCATATATATATATATATATATATATTACCTTTTTAACGGAATATATATTTAACTTAAAGTATTGGTAAAAAAAAATTCTTAATTTTTGTAGTTACTGTTTTATTATCCAGTATTATTTTATAAAAAAATATCATACTTTTAGGATTTAATTATATTTAGTTATTTAGTGAAATATTGTTAGGCTCCCCAATAAGTTTATCACATAGTTGATAGTTCTAGTTCATATCATATCCCTACTCGGATCCCCGAGACCAAATTTATTTTTCTTTTATTTTACAAAGTTAATAAAAAATCACATCGATACCGACTAGATAAGAATATACAGTTTAGAAAAACATTTTCATGTAGTATTGATTTTCATTAACAAGCAAAGACAAATCATAACAATAGGAAATCAGATTTCATTTCCTTTTTTTTTTTTTTTTTTCCTTCTTTCTAAGCTCTGTAGCCTCTTCTCTCACCACAACCCGCAGTGTAGTGTAAATTGGTTTAGGGATAGAATAGATCAATGAACTATAAAGGATACTGATCTACTCAATTACAACAGCCCCAAATAATGGAAAATGAAGGAGAAGAAAACAGCGCCAATTTCAATGGTATATAACAGAGAAAAAAGAAGAAGTAGACAAATAGAAACACAAGTGATAAGAGAGCGTTTATTTTATAATACATAGACGAAGGGAATATATTTTACATGAGGAGTGGAAAAAGGCATAAATTATAAAAAGAGATAAGTGATATCATTTGGAGGGGGATGAAATATTAAGGATTCTCTTGATCAACTCATGCTTCTTGTCTGGTCGAGAACCCGGAAGGTTGCTGAATGAACTTCTGGGATACGGGGCTACAGATGGGCCTTGACCCGACCCATTTCCATTTCCACCGCCGTTGTTATCACTCATACCTCAACCCCTGAGTGAATCACATCTCATCTCGCAACTCATTACTTATATATAGCTAAACCCTAACCCTTAGCTCATTGGCTTATTGTATCAAAACATTAATTTTACCTTATTTGTATTAAAAAATGATTAGCTGCCTGGAGTGGTTACGTGATGGAATCATCTTCTATAGTTGCATAAGAGCATCTTCGACCTAAAAAGTTTCCTATATAGGTTTTTTAATTATCTTTTTGTGGTTCCCACATAATTTTTTGTGATTTTCATAGTGTTATGTTACTCATAAGAAACTCATATAAAATTTTACTCAAATGTAAGAAATTGTAAGAAATAACAAGAAATCTAAATATTTAAATTATTTTATTATAATTTAATCATTATTCCAATAAAATAATTAATTCATTTTTCAGTTTTTATGTATACAAATAATAAATATGAATAAATGGAAGAAAATCCTTGTGGTGGATTTTGAGAATTTTCACTAGTAAGAGGTGGTGGTGGACACATAACATATTGCGGTGGATTCTGAAAATTTTCACTGCTATGGGGTGGTCGATACATAACATATTGTGGTGGATTTTGAGAATTTTCATTAATAGGGAGTGATTGATTTTGCAAATAACTATAGTAACATTGATAATTATACTGGTTGGGATCCATTTCAAGGAGAATAAAAAAAATTGACACTTGATAGCAACAACAACAAATAAAATTAACAGTACAAAACTTGTAAAAATATGGTGTACCGTGCATAAATGTATAGTGAATAATCAAACTGAAAACATTTCCATAGCACGTTCATTTCTGCACTTCAATGGTATTATTTTTAGATCAACGATCAATGGCAACAGTAACATTTCCATCAACAGTCAAAATCTTTCTTCATTAATTACCTCAATTGCTCAATAGTTCATATTCATCATCATTAATAAGATGGACGGTCCAGATCGTCTCACCTCATTACCTAAAATGCTACTTACTACTTTTCTTCTTTTCTCGATAACTTTGTTCTCTCTCTCCAGCACGTCTTTTCTTCTTTTCTCCATAAGCTTCCCCCTCTCCTCCTCTCTATCTTCTTCATCTCCTTCTCTCTATTTTCTTCCTTTCCTCCATGGCTACATTCGTCAACACCTCCGGCCACCACTGCAACACCTTCGCCTGGCCTCACCTTCACTTCGCGTCTCCACCTCTGGCCATGGTAGTCTCGCGTCACCTTCGCTGGCGTCAACAATGAAGCACATGGTCGAGTCTCCAGCCATGGTCCGGCCATGGTCGCATCTTGGGTCTCCATTACGGTTGCATGTCGCATCTCCAACCATGGTCGCATCTCGTGTCTCCTGCCATGGTCTCGTTTCCGTCATGGTGCGTTTGCCTTCACCTTGATTGCGTTTGGTTTTCCCCTCTTTTCCTTTTACTGTTTTGCTTAAATCTGGATTTAAATCACTTTTTTTTTTCAAATTTTATGATTTTTGGGATTTATTATGGTTGTTCAACGAGTATATTTGTTCCATGTTCTTCCCTTGACAATTTTATTTTCTCTCGTGTTGAAGTTGAGAAAATCAATTTTTTATTGTTTAGATAGTTATTAAGTCTCGGAAACTTATTTTTTTAATTGTTAGGTATAGTTTCTTATATAAAAAATTATTTTCAACCATGAAGGAACTAAGTTCATATTATTTTAAGGTCTTAACCATTACTTTACTGGTGTACCTCAAAACAAACTAAGTTCATATTAGAAATTCGCCTTAAACAATGAAACTATTTTGGAATATTTTTAAGGGTAGGACACACTTTTTCACATAAGGTATCCCATCCCTTCCTTCTCCAATTATCGTTCTCACTTTGACCAGTGTTTGTTGTGGCCAAAGATGATTTTGGATGGTGGCGTCATGATCAATTGTCTCCTGCTCCAGGAAGAATAACCTCTTTTTCTTATTTTTCACTATGGGGGCAGATCCAGAAAGGATTAATTGTTATTGTTATTTACAACTATTAATCAAGATAATTGTTCCTATTTTATACATTTTCTTGGACTATTTTATCTTCTAATTAATTCTAAAAACTATCTTTAAATTAAATAATTATTAAAAAAATATCAAATGTGACAGTTATTTATATTTTTTAATTATTTTAATTTACGCGTAGTGTCAGTTTCCAACTAGTTATTATAAAAAATATAATTACTTATAAATTAATAATTTTTTTAAAAAATATAGAATTCTAAAATGTTAATAGCCAATTTCACATTGTGCAAAACACTTTCATAATTTTATTTATAGTATAATAAAAATGAATATCTACATTAACTATATTTTTATTTAAAAAATAATATCAGTTATGTTCTAAAAATATATCAAAACAAAATAGATTATGTTACTAATCAAATTATCTAACTTTCTTATCGCTATTATACAAAAAAAAAGGAAATGATTATTAAAAAAAGAAAATAAATAATACATGAATTATTTTTTCTAAAGCCCGAAAGTATACAAAAGTTTTACAGCTATACAAGCTAACTTCAGACATTGGGCCAGGAAGTTCACTTGGCCTAACATAATATTGGATATTGCTATTTGTCATGGGAGAGAGAACAAAAGAAGGAAGCTGCAAAACATTGCGGATGAGGATGACAACGAAACGCCATTGAAACAACAGCAACCAAAAGCCACAATGGCAACGGCGCCGTTAAATAACCATATCTGTCGCCTTGGCCGAAGCTTATGCAGAACGCTCTTTCTTACTTCCTCCCCCGCTCTTCGGAGCTCTCCTCACGTCACATTCCGCCGCCGAATCTCCTTCTCCTCTTTTCCCCGGCGTTTCTCCGCCAGCTCCACCTCCCGAGGTACGCGAACTGCGCTTATTTGGCGTCAGATTTTACTGTTGGAAACTGAAATTGTTTACTTACTTGGGGCTTTGCAGAGGTGGAATATGAATTGGGATTGGATGAGAAGTATGATGTGATTGTAGTTGGAGGAGGGCACGCAGGGTGCGAAGCCGCTCTTGCCTCTGCACGTTTGGGGGCAAGGACTCTTCTTCTTACTCTCAACATTGACCGAATTGCGTGGCAGCCTTGCAATCCAGCTGTTGGTGGCCCTGCAAAGTCCCAGCTTGTTCATGAAGTCGATGCCCTAGGCGGGGAAATAGGGAAGATTGCTGATAGATGTTACTTACAGAAGCGTGTACTCAATGTCTCAAGAGGTCCCGCAGTTCGTGCATTACGTGCTCAGACTGATAAAAGGGACTATGCCTTGCAAATGAAAACTGTTGTAGAAAGGCAAGTTCAGACTTAATAATGTTATATGCATTTGTCATGTAAGGGATGATGCAGTGGTGCAAGGCTCCTCTGTGTTCACATGAGTGGAAACCATCTATTTAGCCGGAAAATCCATGTTCGATTTTTACTTTGTGCAAAATTCTCTTGGGCCAACAGCAATCACGCACAATGAGTCTCTGACCCAGTGGGTTGGGGGACAGCAGCAATCATGCACAGTGAGTCTCTGACCCAGTGGGTTTGGAGACACTAACCCGGGACAATATATATATATATATATATATATATATATATATATATATATATATATATATATATATATATGCATTTGCCATGTTTGTTACTTCCCATCATGTATTGTTTGTTTGGAACTTTTTTTTTTTTGCAGCACACCAAACCTTTCTATTCGAGAGGCTATGGTCACAGATATTTTACTAGGGAAGAATGATAATGTGGAAGGTGTTTCTACTTTCTTTGGAATGAAATTCTATGCTCCGTCTGTTATTCTCACCACAGGGACTTTTATGAGGGGTAAAATTTGGGTCGGTAGAACTTCTATGCCTGCAGGAAGAGCTGGCGAGTCTGCTTCACTTGGATTAACAGAAAACTTACAACAACTTGGTTTTGAAACTGATCGATTGAAAACTGGAACCCCTGCCCGAGTGGACATTCGCACTGTAAATTTCTCAGGATTAGAACCACAGTATGGAGATGAAGAGGTTTGTCCATCTAAACCTATATAAGTAGGTTCATTAGATTCAAATCAGGCTTTTGGTGTGTAGTTTGCAAATGGTTGTCTGGTTTCATTCCAAGTGTCACTTCTGATTATGTTAGTCTGTTAGTAATCTTGATACAACTTAAAGACCTTAGTAATTTGCTACTTGGAGAATTATGTCTACCAGCCATCAGTTGGGCAAGGTCCAAGATGTTTATTAAGTTAATTCACTTGATAATTATATTTAGCATAGATAGCTATGTAATACTTTTAGTGCTGACAGTTCAAACAATTTATGACAATAGATAAAAATAGAATTTTACTTTTCCTCCAGTGCTGAATGATAATGATAATGCTGAGTTTCCAACTGCTTGTAAGTTGTAATCTGTAATTAAAAGCATTTACTCTAACAAAAAGATAGTGTTTCCCCGAGTTATCTTCATAATTGGCAGGTTGGCTGGTTTAGTTTTGATCCTGAGGTCCATATTGAAAGAGAGCAGATGTGCTGCTACCTAACTCGTACTACAAGTACAACTCATCAGATAATACAAGAGAACTTACACGAGACTCCCACTTATGGAGGATGGGTTGAAGCCAAAGGACCTAGATACTGTCCCTCAATAGAAGATAAGGTGTGTTTCAAAAAAGCTACCTTGGTTTTCTTCATATCAGTTTAATATGTGTATGTACCTGATTAACTATAGTTACCATTTCATTCCATACTCAGATTGAACCTGAACCATTTAGAAAAAGGGGTCTGAAACATCAGATAAACTATATTGGAATCATTTGTATTATTTTATGATGTGATATATTGTTCACTTTCAGATTGTAAGATTCCAAGATAAAGAGTCTCATCAAATATTTCTTGAACCTGAGGGTCGAAATGTGCCTGAGCTCTATGTGCAGGTAAGTTATATATACTTATGTATTCTTTATCCCTCCTTTCTGTAATCTGAATAAAACTTGACATTTCTTTTGCAAGCCAGGGGGGAGGGGATTGGGTTTGTGGGTGTTTGAATACAATGATGTGATGAAGATCCATAAAATAAATTAACAATCTGATACATTTGTTTCAGAAAATTAGTAGTGAGCTGAACCCTAAAATTCCACTTACAAAAGATTGAAATGCATATGGTTAACGCATTCTATCTTATAGGGGTTCTCAACAGGTTTGCCAGAGAGACTACAATTACCTTTGCTGAGAACTTTACCTGGACTTGAGAACTGTTCAATGTTAAGGCCTGCATATGCTGTGGAGTATGATTATTTACCTGCTCATCAATGTGCTAGGTCTCTAATGACAAAGAAAATACAAGGATTGTTCTTCTCTGGTCAGATAAATGGAACTACAGGCTATGAAGAAGCTGCGGCCCAGGTATTATTTTAAAGTTCATTTGTACTATTAAATCTAATACTTTTGTTTTTTTTTGGTGTTGTGACTTGCGAGTTGTATCATGGGTAGTTGACTCTTCATGGCTATTTGGGCTTCCTGCTAATCTAGCAAGCTTTCTTCCTGTTTACAATTCCTTTAGGGTATTATTTCTGGTATCAATGCTGCTAGACATGCAGACGGTAAGCCAGTTATTGTTCTTGAGAGGGAGAGCAGTTATATAGGAACATTAATTGATGATCTAGTAACCAAGGACCTGCGAGAGCCTTACCGCGTGTTAACCAGGTAAACTAACCAAGATAACATTTCTGCTCATAGATGCATATATGCTGCTTCATCCTGTTACTCCTTATTCCTTTCTTGTTATTTAAATTGAAATTTGTCTTCCTCATGTTAGCCGCTCAGAGCATCGGTTACTCTTGAGATCTGACAATGCTGATAGCCGTCTCACACCTTTAGGTCGTGAAATTGGATTGATTGATGATAGACGCTGGAAACTGTACCAGGATAAGCAAGCTCGGATTTCTGAGGAAAAGAAGCGACTGAAAAGTGTCAGGATATCAGGTTTGTTTGTCTACTATGCTTGTGTAGTAACTCATTCTTGGGAGCTGTTTCTTTAAAAAGTACCGAAAGAAAGTTTATCCTTTTGGGGAAAACAGGATGGCAATAACTGCACATAATAACAAAGTCATTTAAATGTTGATGCTTCTCAAGTCAAATAAAATTGTTGCATTAACATGAGGATGGTTGCCTGTAAAATAAACTTATCCTCACCTCCCTCCACCCCCTTCGTTTTCCTTATGATCTTTAGCTAACAAAAGTAATACCGACGATAGAATAATATAGTGAGTGTTGAAAAATTGGGAGCTTTGAATCTTCAGTCATCTGCACTTTATACG
The DNA here is from genome assembly GCF_004193775.1 of Glycine soja. Classification (NCBI taxonomy): domain Eukaryota; kingdom Viridiplantae; phylum Streptophyta; class Magnoliopsida; order Fabales; family Fabaceae; genus Glycine; species Glycine soja. The sequence continues at coordinate 123,544 of NC_041009.1, forward strand.
GTCACAAAATATGTTACATAAGGATTACAATGTAAACTACTGTTTAATATAGTCTGGTAGATAATTCACGCTAGTGTTAAATAAAAGTCTAAACTATTTTGTGATTACTATTATCCATTCTCTTGGCAAAAATGTGTTTTATATATAGTAGGAGTCTGTTATTATATTTATACCGATCTTCCAACGTTGCACTCTTCCCTTCAAATACATATTCTGCTGTAGATTTATAGAAATTTTATTTGACTAATTATCAATTATTGCTACTCTCCTCAATTTTCTCATCAGGAGGGGATTTGGCTGCTGAAGTCACTAATCTGTCTGGTCAGCCAGTGAAGGACTTTTCAACATTAGAAAGTCTTCTTAAGAAACCACACATACAATATGAAATTCTAGACAAGCATGATTTCGGTGACAAAAGCTTATCAAGAATGGAGAAAGAATGTGTTGAGATTGATATAAAGTATGAAGGTTTCATCTTGCGTCAGCAAAGCCAACTTCAACAGGTATTTGTTACACTTTGTCAATGAGAAAAAGTGAATCTGTTTTTGCTGTGTCAACATGACAACCCTAAATCATTTTAATTTTTACACATTTTAGCATTTCAGTTTTCAGCTGTGTATTTAACGTGAAATCTCATTGTTGTGATGGATTTACCTATAGCTGGTTGCAAAACAACATAGACCACTTCCTGAAGACTTGGATTACTATGCAATGACAACATTGTCTCTTGAAGCTCGCGAAAAACTTTCCAAGGTTTGTACGTTATAAATTTATAAAATAGATATTTGGTTCATTACATCCGTCACAAGTTCAATGTACAAATTTAGTAATAATGGGCAAAAAATAATGAGATATTACGGGAATAAATATTTGTGTCAATCAACTCTTCAAGTACTATTCAATCAAAATATTACTACTGATATTGAATTCATAAAAGGACCCGTCTTCCCCCAAAACAGCATCTACGGCAGAGTAACCGATAAGATTTAATATTGCACCATCAAACTAAAGTCAGGATCTTACTAACATGTCCTCTAAGGATACGGATTAAGGAGCAACTTTTCTTTTGTTACATCAAGGAAAGTTTAGTACACTTTATTCAATTATAATACTTAAAAAATTAAGTATTAAATGATGTTTATATATATATATATATATATACAGACACACTTTTCGTTGCGTGTAGTACAATAGTGCTATGAAATATGTTATTTCAATGATTTCAGGTTAGGCCTCAAACCATTGGCCAGGCAAGCAGAGTAGGTGGGGTGAGCCCTGCTGATATCACTGCTCTAGTCATTGTGCTCGAAGCCAGACGGAGGAAAGCTCAAGAACTGAGGAAGTACAAAATGATGAATGCCGTTCGAGCAAATACCCAAGATGACGTGCCTGAAGTTTCTTTGACTGAAAAAGTCAGCTCTGGATAAAGCTTCCATGTCACTTTGATACCTGACCATTCTATCAATTTTTGGTATTTAGTGTGCCACATTATGTATATGTGGTGTAAAGGCTACAAAATCTTAGTGTCATAGATAAATAGATTATTAGAAAGGATTGGAGGGAAACGAATAGAAACTAACTTTTTTTTCCTTCATTTGACAATTTTATCAAATTGATGATAAAAATTAAATAAATTGTAAAGTTTTAAATAGAATTAGTTGTTGATTGATATAAATGTCAGTTTTTGCTAAAAGTAGCAAATACTTTTAGTTTTTTTTTTTAATAATTTTACATGATTTGGATTTGGGGTCCTTTCAACTTTCAAGGTATAGGTCTCAATGTTCTCCATTCATTTAGATTTTAATCATTGTAAATTTGCTCGGTATTTATTGAAGTATCAGTCCTTATTATTTTAAATTATTGAAGTATTGGTCATTCAGAGTATGCACGAGTGAAAATGTGAGGCTGTATAATTAAAAAATTAAAGTAGAACCACAATGTACATGGAATGAAATTATAGGAAAAATATTGTTTATTTTAACCTTTTATTAACCAGCTCTCGGGGATGGGGGAATCAACGTGGGAACTGATGCTATCTCAGTATCTTGGACAAATTGGAGGAGAAAATTACTTCCATATGTTAATATATAATCTACGTCGGTGCAATAAGAAACAACAAACAAAAAACAGGTAGGGGAATAAATAATAGTAATAATATTGACGTGTACTAATAAGGTAATGTCCTATACCTGGGGTCAATTTTGGGAATTTTGCATGCATGAGCACGACTTCTATAATGTGTATTAGTAGCATGTGTCATCAAACCAAACCATCTCTAACCTAAACTTGAATAACCATAATTGGAAGCCGCTTCCCTCTCTTTTTCTCTGTCTTTGTGGGTGTGTTTGTTCTATCGTTATCCCCATTTTAGGTTAACAAACTTATGAACATGCCTTCTTCCATTTGAGAGATTTCCCATTTTCAGGCTTCCTTTCAACTGCTACACCAGAAGAAATTAATTAGAACTCGGCATCTTCTCACCGGCCCCATGCTAGGCCAACATCAACCCCCTCTTCATTGCTTAAAATGGATGAAGATAAAGATAAGGAAATCCTGAATAATATTTGATCATTATTTCTACACACAAATGCCTGTGTCTGATCCTAGTTCAGGGCGCACGTTCATATGGATCATAGCTGGTCTTTTGTTCATCTCTGTAGCCGCAGGAGGGGCATGCCTTGTGGCATACCTTCTCCTTCCTGAATCAGAAACATCAACATCTTGGATACCCGAAATTGGGGTGGGATTGGTTAGCCTACCATGGCTGTTTTGGTTGCTCACTTTCATATACAGAATCCTCTCAAGGATTTTTGGATGTAGAGTTAGTTTTGGTGGAGGAAGTGTAGGAAATTGGGTTCCTGCTGCAAAGGCAGATGTGGAGGTTGCAGTTGCATCTCATGCAAAAGGTGGAGATCAGTTGAATAGGGCATCATCTTTTGCTTCACACGAAAGTGAAATGGCATTGGCAAAATCTATGGCAACATGATGGATTGCATGGCTCAGTCTTGATGGCCTTTACCTTTTTTATTTCACATTTTGTTTATGTTCTCTTTTGGGTTGCCCTATGATACACATCTATCATGCATCTTCATGATGGCTCCATGCATGCATCTGCACCTCATGAGAATATATATAGCCAATGTTGGAATACGAGAGGGACGCATGCATGTCCTATGCATATTCGATGACAGAATACAAGTTGGTTTTCACTGTAACCTTTTTTTTTTTTTTGTGTTTGTATAGCTTATAGGAGAGTTTTGACATGGGTTTGTATAAAGAAATGTAAATTTGATGAATCAACGAGAATCTCATTTTGGCTTCGTATTTTGTAGATTTTTCCCCCTTCTTTGAGATACGTAGTTATTAATTGATTCTTTGATGATTCATTTTAGCACAAGTTTATATGATTGTTAATTTCCATTCTCTTTCTTCGATTTGGTTGTGACAAGAGTTTGTTATAATATCCCCTTTAATCATATTTCTTCTCTTGTTTTTCATTCAATTAGATTTAATATCGATTGCAACAGTGGGAGACAAAGACAAACGTACGTAAGTTTGTTGACAGCATTTTACAAATCCCAAATGACGCGAACAAATGGATTTGTGTCACGGCGTATTCTAACTATAAATTTCATTAACAGAGAGATGCATGCTGTTGTGCCAATAAAAATAAAAATTATTTAAATAAAACTTTGCCGGTTAAATTGAAGTATTGGGTCTCCTTTGTGGCTGGAAAGACTGTCCAGATTCCAGAAGTGCGAATTACCGGAAGTTGTCTGTTGAAATAAACTTACATGTTAGGAATAGTTAAGAATCAAAGACAAATACTAAAAATAATAAATTGCTTAATTTGCTCAAGCAATTGAGCTAAACGCACTTATTATCTTTCAGAATTTTAAATAGGTTTTATCTATTCAATATTCATGAAGAAATAAGTACAAACTTTAAATATGATCTTACTAAGTTATCCTTCTTACCAGCCAAAAGTTGTTCTCATAAGGGGACCATTCTGCCCAAGTTGTTATCCGCCAAAAATGCTCCCAACCCATCATTTCTACAAATCTACAATATCATTCCTAAGATTAAAAACCTTCAAAATCATGATTCAGAGGTAAGGATTCAACACGCCTTCGCGAAAGGTAAAGTACTAGCAGGCCATTTGACTAATCTTTGATTATCAATCCTTTATGTGTTGCTTTCAGGATGTATTACAAAGCATCAATAAATACAATAATTACCATTAAAAACAATACAGTACATATAAAGCATTCATTTTAAGTAAATAAATAAATTGATTAAACTAATTGTGACAAAAAATTATTTAATTGCTGTAAATATGCATCAAGGTACCCAAACAACATCACTTATATATTGTTATTTTTTTTGTTCTATATCTCTTTATTTTAACCTTTTATTTTTTTATACCTTTTTTTCCATTTCACTTTTACTCCAATTAGAACATTAGAAGATTATTGATAACACATTATCATTGTATTTAAACTAACCTGTGTTTGGGTGACCGGTGGGATAATCCGAAACAAAGGTTGGAGAAGCAACAACACTCATACTTTTGCCGTGAAGCAATTTCAGACTTCATGTTTTCACAAGTCCACCACAGAAACAAACACACTAGTGACCAAAAACCACCCAGTCTACCATGATTTTTCATCAACACTAAGTGCATGTTTTGTTTAGAGTTGAGAATCACTAATTTTTACATAAAAATTTGGACATGATGCAAGCATTGCTTTGAAAGCATTGCAAAAAAAAAAAAAAGAAGCAAAAACCCGATTGCAAACAACCCACCACCCGAAACCTGCTAATGCCATAAAAAGCAATTTTAAAATAGTGCTTCTGTATTTTCAACACATGCAAATATTTAATATATATATATATATATATATATATATATATATATATATATATATATATATATATTTAATAATTTTTACCTAATAGTTAAAATTTATCAGAATGAGTAAAACTTATTAACCAAAGATTGAGATTTACACAAATATAAAAATTCGAAAGAGCCAGATTGAGAGTGCATCATTAGACAATAAACAGCAAGAGAATGTGTCCTTCAAATTCAAATATCCTAACTAAGCGGGAAGGTTAGGAGTCCCAGCGAATAAAAGCGTCCTGTTTTGTTTGGAGAAGCGAAGAAACAGCAACAATGGCGAAGAACAACAAGAGCACTAAGAAACCGATGAGCCTCAACGACAGTCACTATCGCTTCCTACAGGAGCACTCTGCTCCTCCCAAACCCACCTTCGGTAACCTTACTCTTTACTATTACTACACTTTTCTCTTTCCATTTCCCTAATCAATCACTCTCTACTTTTCCGCAGATGAAGAATCGATCAAAGCCTCCACCCGTAAACAACACCAAAACATCCCCCAGTTCTCCGCAATCACCGACTTCGATTCTCCATTCGGTATTACAACTCATTCTCTCTAATTTTCTTTTTCCTCCTCACGCCTATTCTCACTTTTCACAATCCATTCTTCGTCTTATTATTATTAGGGTTAAGCTCGGACGAGAAACAACAACAAGCTCCATCCCATGATATTCCCCAATTTTCGCTTAACTCTACTCCTAGTAAGTGTTATATTCCCTGCTTCACTTGAACCTGCAATCACCACCGTCGTTAAAATCTGCCTCATTCGTTTATTATTATTATTAGGGCCAAACTTGGACAAGAAACACGAACCAATCAAGTTTCATGATGATGACGAAGAAGAAGAAGAAGTTCCACCAAACGATATTCCCCAATTTTCGATTAACTCCAATCCTAGTAAGTGTTATATTTTCTGCTTCACTTGAATCTGCTATCAGCACTGTCGTTAAAATCTGCCTCACTCGATTATTATTATTAGGTCAAAATTCGGACGTGAAACGTGACCCAATCAAGTTTCATGATGATGAAGAAGAAGAAGCTCCACCCGACGCGGTTAATTTCCCCCCTAGTAAGTGTTACATTCTCTGCCTCACTTGAATATGCAATCAAGCACAGTTGTTAAAATCATCGGCATCCTTTTTTTTCCCAGAGGAAGAAAAGAAGGCGAAGGTGAAAGTACAGGGGCGGCGTCGCCTCTGCAAGGTTGTGCATGAAGATGCAGGCAAAAGTGTGGCGGTTGACGAGTCCAAGTTTGATGAACTCATTGACCTTGATTCTCCGATTCCTGCACCGAGAAAGGTGATCCAGATTGAGGAGAGCGGGGGCAAGAATGAAATTACGGATATTTTGAACGAACTAAACTCTAAGTTTGAGCTGCTGTCGGTTGAGAGGAAGCCGAAGCCAAAGCATGTTGAAGGTCTGGTTGGAGGAGAAAAAAATTGTGATGATGATGGTTCAGAGTTTGGGAGTGCAGGTTCTTCGTTTTCTCCACAACAGGAGAGCTTGTCAGAGGGTACGAAGAATGGTGATGGGGATGATATTGAGTATGATGCAAATGATTCTGTTCAAGAGTTGGATCATTTTGAGCCTGAGACTGATGGTTCTATAACTTTTACTGGCCCCAGATCGACTTATAAGTTGCAGGCTAAAATTGCGAAAATGTTGTATCCGCATCAGCGGGAGGGGTTGAAGTGGCTCTGGTCTTTGCATTGTCTGGGAAAAGGTGGAATCTTGGGTGATGACATGGGTTTGGGGAAAACAATGCAGGTAAAGAAATAAATGAATAGAACCTTGAGAAATTGTATTTTGCAATAGCTGGTGCATGATTGCCAATGCTGGATGGTTCTTGCAGATGTGTGGTTTTCTAGCTGGACTGTTTCATTCTCGTTTAATTAGAAGGGTGTTGATTGTAGCCCCCAAAACTTTATTGCCCCATTGGATCAAAGAGTTGTCAGCTGTGGGTCTATCTGAGAAGACAAGAGAGTGAGGCTGCCTGACTTTATTCATCTGAGTGGTTTGTCTATAACATGCAAAGTTTAAACTTTTCTGCTTTAAGAGCAGCAACAAATAATTTGTCCTTTTCTGCAGATATTTTGGAACTTCTACAAAACTCAGAGAATATGAACTTCAGTACATACTTCAGGTTCTAGACGTTTCTTGCTTTTTATAATTTTTGAATTAAACTTGGATTACCTTTAAGTTAAATTCATGCTCGTGCCTCATGACTGCCAGGATAAAGAAACATGTTATGTTTTTGCATCTAAATCAAAACTGAGCTTAAGAACTGGAAGGGAAACTATTTTGTGGTGGTTCTGGCTGCCTCAATTTATTTTGGAAACACCACTTTAAATTTGGTCCTTTAGTGGACGTTTAATTGATTGCTGGAGAATTGATGGTATTTGGATGTTCCTGAGTTCTTTGCTTCTGTCAATCAATCCTCAACTCTATTCTCATGTCTCCTTCTAGGACAATGGAGTTCTTCTCACAACATATGATATTGTCCGCAACAATTCTAAGTCCTTACAGGGGAATAATTATTTTGATGATGAGGATAATGAAGAAGGCGCAACATGGGACTACATGATACTTGATGAGGTAAGGATCGGTTTGTTTTATTTAAAACCTATTTAATGTTGGGTACTTGGTGTGTCTACTACTTGCAGTCCATTTACCTTTTCCTCAGTAGTTTTTGGATCTTGTATTTTTTAGATGATCAATGAAACGGATTACTTCAGAAAAGTGTATACATTTGGTTGAAAAGAAATGCTAACAACACACTCTTATTCATTGAAATTTTTTGGAAATCATTAATGCAGAAACAACAAATGTATAAATGTGTTGTACTTGTACATGCTGTGCTGTATTGTTTATAATAGCTAGACATACAAAATATTATGTCATTAATAATGGGGTCCAAAAATTCAGTGTGAAATTTGACTTGTGTAGTATTATTTGCTATGCTTAAGTAATAAGATCGCCTTATAAATTTCTTTCTGCATATTTAACAAGTAGGAATACTGGAATAGTTATGGGACTGCTTAAGAGTATCTGATGATGTTGTTCATTCAGTAGTGTGCTGAAATTTCAATTAAATGACAATGAATTTAAACACTTATATAAATATATTGTAAAAGGCTTTAATTTTTTCTTGTTTTCAAAATGTTCTTAACTTTAGGGACACCTTATAAAGAACCCAAGCACACAAAGGGCTAAAAGTTTGCTTGAAATACCAAGTGCTCATCGCATTATCATTAGCGGCACTCCTTTGCAAAATAACCTGAAGGTATTTTGATGTAAACAGTCTTGTTTATAATCATCAATTAATGGTTTTTTAACACGGTGTTTTTGCTTTGCTTTTTTTGTAGTAATGATTGAAATTTAGATTATTCTACCTTGTTTAATGGTTTTCATTCTTAAAACTTCCTAACAGGAGTTGTGGGCATTGTTCAATTTCTGTTGCCCAGAGTTGCTTGGTGACCACAAATGGTAATAATAATTTTCAGGCTACATTCTTAATTTAGTTAAGGTTATCATAACTTAAAAGATTTGAATATCTCAGGTTCAAAGAAAGATTTGAAAATCCCATACTTCGTGGAAATGACAAGCATGCTTCTGACAGGGAGAAGCGTGTTGGTTCATCTGTAGCAAAGGTAAGGATTATTTGTTTTTTAAAATCTAGTTTGTGTGACTTAGCCTTTGGCTTTGGATGGCAAACAGCATTGGTTTTGATCTTGAGCTCACATGATAATACATACAATTAATTAAAAGTATATGAATGTGATTAGATATGCTTTCTATTCTTCCACTTTAAGCTGTTCCTTGATTAATCATTATATAATGCATTTGATTGTAATATGTACCTATGCAGTGATCTCTCTATTCTGATCATCAATTAATAGCAAATTTTGCTTTGACTTAAGTGTTATAACTGCTCCTTTTTCACTAGGAACTAAGAGATCGTATTCATCCTTACTTTTTGAGACGTTTGAAGAGTGAGGTTTTCAATCAAGATGATGAGAAAACAACTGCAAAACTTTCTCAGAAACAGGAGATCATTGTGTGGCTTCGACTGACCAGTGTTCAGGTTAAATATGCAATTCTTTGTTGTTTTTCATTTTATTTTATGAGGTTACTTTTAGCATATTCTGATAACTATGGTTTATTTCTATTTCATGTAGCGGCATCTGTATGAAGCATTCTTGAAGAGTGAGATTGTTCTCTCAGCATTTGATGGCTCACCACTGGCTGCCCTTACGGTAATTTTTGTCATATTATTTATGCTACACTCTTTCTTGCTGTGTTCTTATATTTTGTTTTCCCTCTTATTTCACTATGCCTTCATCTTTTGGAAATCTTTACACATCAGATTTTGAAGAAAATATGCGATCATCCACTTTTGTTGACAAAGCGAGCTGCGGAGGATGTGTTGGAAGGGATGGACTCAATGCTAAAGCCAGAAGAGGCAAATGTTGCAGAAAAATTGGCAATGCACATAGCAGATGTTGCAGGCACAGATAAGTTTAAAGATGAGCAAGATGTGTCATGCAAAATTTCCTTCATTATGTCATTATTGGTAAGTGCTGATCATGGGGTTTATATACTGGTTTTACTTCTTTGCTTAATATCACAGTTCATATTCTGTGCTGTAGGATAATTTGATCCCAGAAGGGCATTGTGTGCTTATATTTTCTCAGACTCGCAAGATGCTTAATCTTATTCAGGTTGGTTTAGAAACTATTTCCTAATGTTTTTCAATTATTTTGTATGTGAACCATGGAATAGTCAAACATTTGCTCAACTGTTCCATGTATGTGAGTGCATTGTCTTAGCTGGAATGGAAATGCATAGAAAGTAATTTTATAAACTTTTAAAAGTTTGAATGATTGTTAGGTATTTGTAGGAGGATGTTCAAAGTTTTCCTCTTAATTCCTTGCCATTCTTTTGTTGTATGCTTTCTATGAAAGTTGATTTAAGGATTTTCTACTGCTTGATTATAGGAATGCCTAGTATCTGAAGGTTATGACTTTTTACGAATTGATGGCACCACAAAAGCCACTGACAGACTAAAGATTGTTAACGTAAGTGCTTTGCATGGTTAACTTAGTAACCTTCGTAAAATGTTTTTCTGTCTTATGACACCTGCTGTTTTGATTTCAGGATTTCCAAGAAGGTTTTGGAGCTCCTATATTTCTCTTGACATCTCAGGTTGGCGGTTTAGGACTAACACTTACAAGAGCAGATCGTGTGATTGTAGTTGATCCTGCTTGGAACCCAAGGTACATCTTAAAGTATTCCTTTCCCTTGACTATATGTCTATATACATCGTTAACTGCCTGTTGCTAAAACTTTTTTTTTTTACCATTTTTCCAGTTTTACTAATCCTATTATGTTTGAGAAGATTGTTTTAAAACAGTGTAATGTAAAATGATGAAAGTAGATCTTTTATTTAATCTTTTTTAAGTGATATTTGCGAATGTTGTTCATTGTTCTTGAATGATAATTTAGAAATTATGTCATTTTGTTCCTCAGGAGAGTGAAAGTGGCTATAAATCTAAATACTATAAGTATAACCCACATCCTCTCTTTAGACCTTCCGTTGCTGTCCTTTTTATGCCATGATTATTTTGTTTCTTGTTTTACATTTGATCGTTTTGTATATTAGTCATATGATTGAGATTAAGCTATTATGCATCTGGCTGTAGATTAAGTTAGTGTTAGTTGCCCAGATCTGCTGTATTTCTTTCTTATAATTTGCAATTTGAGTCCTTCATTGAGGGAGGTATTTTCTTATGTTACTTGTTAAGCACTATAATATTTTGTTTCTACCAGTACGGATAATCAAAGTGTTGACCGGGCATATCGAATTGGTCAAAAGAAAGATGTTCTGGTATATAGACTGATGACATGCGGAACTGTTGAAGAAAAGATCTACAGGAAGCAGGTAATTTTTTTCCTTTTCCATTGTTTTTGTACATACATACACCAATGCAATGTACATACATACACGTGTGTGTATGTATGCAGAAACACGTAACGAAGTTTGTATGTATGTGTGGTGTGGGTATGTATGTCATAGTTTTGATTGAACTACATGGGCAAAAAATATGCGATTTAGACATTGATTGGCTTTTTTTACACTCAAATTGCATATTTTATAGGTATACAAGGGAGGATTATTCAAAACTGCTACTGAACATAAAGAACAAATTCGGTACTTTAGCCAGCAGGTACAAGTTTAGTGGGATGTATTATTGGTTGAGAAATGCACACATCTTCAAAAAAGTTGTGATTTGGTGTAATCTTCCATTCATCCTTTGCAGGATCTTAGGGAGCTTTTTAGCCTTCCAAAAGAAGGATTTGATGTATCTGTTACCCAAAGGCAATTGAATGAGGAGCACGATCGTCAACATACAGTGTAATGAGTCTAAAATTTGAAATTGTGTTTTGGTATAATTTACTTTTTTTAACCTTAACACGTGCTTTAGCTTTTCTTACTTACGGTGATATGCATCGGTTCTTTATACTGTCTTGTTCAATTTACTTAAATTAATATAACGGTGATATACATTGAAATTTTAATAATGTGACATACTATAGTGTATTCAGGAACTGCTTTTCTTTTTCAGAAAAAATAATCTTATATATATATATATATATAAATACTTTATGGAATCTGGTAAAAATAAGTAATTATTCCTTTAAAATAAGTCGAGACAAACAAACTTTAACTCAAAAATCGAACTCAATCTGCTGATTTTTATCTTAAGGAGTATTTGTATTTTGTGTAGTGATGACTCTTTCAGAGCACATCTAGAGTTTTTGAAAAGTCACAGCATAGCTGGAGTTAGTCACCACAGTTTACTCTTTTCCAAGACAGCGCCAGTTCGAACTGATCCTGAGGATGATGAAGTTACAAGGTAATGCTTTGTGGTTGCGGGCATGGTCATACTTTAGCGCCAGTGTGTAATTAACTAATTACTATTTATGTTTACCAATTGCTTTATCATACCTAAAGCTCCATTAATACAATGGTTGCAGGAATCATGGGGCCAAATATGTTGGAACTTCCAGATCACCTTCAAATGAGCATGCTGCTTATGGGTATGATGCTCATTTCACTACTTTTTAGAAACTAAAGGATGTTTTTGATTCTGATTGATTTTTTTATTCCATTTTTTTGCTTTAAACCAGCCCGGAGTTTGCATTTAATCCTAAGGATGTCAGGTTAAGCAAAAAAGGTTCTTCTCCTAGCAGTGCTGGTAAATTGACCGAGTCAGAAATCAAGGATAAAATTAAGAGTATCTCTCAAACACTCTCAAATATGGTATGTTTTTCTCTTAAATGGTATCTGAATATTATTCTCTATAATTATCATTTTTGGTCACGTAGTGGTCTTACCGAGTTTGAATAAGATTGTCCGGTAGAGAATACCTGTGCTCTATACCTAAAAAAATCATTCTTTGTCACTAGGTTTTATTAGGTAGTTTATAGGACTAAGTCAAGTATGGAACCAAAATAACATTTCAAGAACCAACCATAGAAATAGAATAGTGGTGTCGCATTCCTCATACTGAAATCAATATACAGTGAACTGATTTAAGTATATCCGTTTAACCTTTTTCAGGCTTCTAAATTACCTGACAAGGGCGAGAAACTACAGAAACGGCTTGCCGAGTTGAATTTAGAGCTCGCTGAACTGAAGAGGGAAGAAAGAAATGTGGTTGATTTGGATGATTTTACTACTGAATTTCAACGGGTGTTGAATGTATAGATAGATTATTCATAGAAAATATAAAATTATCAGAACTATTATCCCCGTATGATTGCTCAAAGGAAAATATGGTTTTGTCTGAATTTCAACGGATGTTGAATGTTGATGCCCCTTCCAATTTGACAATTTTACTTTTACCGATACCGTGAAACTTATTTCGTAAGGTTACTACGAATATTAGTAGATTTGGATGGTTTTCTGTTTCGTTGGTTCTCGTTTTTAATTTTAGGTTGATCGAAAGAAAAGGGTGGAATGTACTGAAATATACCATCTGTCGACGTGTTTAGGTGTTTAATTTAATCAAGTCTTTATTCAATAAGTTTTTATTATATTGAGATTTATACAGTAATTTCGATGGTGGAATTCATTAGAATAAACTAAAAGAGCTTAGTCATATGCTATTTTATTGAATTCGAGTTTATCATAAATTCTTACAAACACTTAGTGTTTATAGCTGGACATGTGGGTAAGTTCGCAACCCATGAAACTTGCAAATCACAAAATTCATCCCCGTGAAGCTCGTGTTTCAAACGGACACCCGCTTCGCATAGCCTGTGACTTAGCGGGCCAACCTGCATTAAATAAAAATAATTTTAAAAAACAGAAAATTAAGTTTTAAAATATAAAATTTGACCCATTTAAAAAACTAGTTATGAAATGTCTATTAAAAAAAATTGTCCAAAATGATAACATAATTTGCATCTTAACCCACCTAAAAAATACTTTTTACATTATGTTTACTTAATCTATAAGTTTACCAAATCAAAATATTTTACAATCATTCATCAACCATTGGATTATATAAATTATTTAAATTTTATTTAATTTATATCTCTTATTTATTAGTATCCTATATTCTATATTAAATTATAAAAAGTCAACGAAAGCCACGAAATTCAGACAAACATTAAGTAATTTTTAAAATTTTGAAAATTTCAAAATTAACTGTGTATGTAATTTTTATTATTTTAAATATTTTTTTTCTAATTTTGCTCAATTTAATTATGGTTTTTAAATATACGTAATAGTTTTGTATATATATTTTTTACATATAAATTTAAAATAACTGACAGGAACAAAAGATGACAGGCAATGAATAACTAACGTGAAAAACTTTTGCACATTGATTCTTATTTATCAGAAGAAGCATAAAAGGAGAAGAAAAAAGTGATTGTTTACGCAACACGTATGTTCCTGTTCTGATGACACACGACACAGAAGGTGAAGTGTTAGGCACAGTTTAGACTAGTGGGTTGACTTGACTTACCTCCTTGTTTCTTCTTAATCTCTTTCTTCCTATGGAATTCTGCGTTTAATTTTCTTTTCCACCAGAAACGCGTTTCACAATCAAGAGAATTTCGCACATCGTAACAACCCAATTCATCATTTAAGGTAGGTATGCGTCTCTGTCATTTAACATTTGTTAGACTTAGACTCTATAATTGAACATCACTTGGCTTGGCAGATTCACCATTTATGTGTTCTGTTGTGTGTGTATGTAGCTCACACATACAATTGTAGTTCAGTCCAATTCTTCACCATCAAATTATGTTGTCACCTGAACCCTGTGATCCGAACTTTCTGCTGTGTCTACCCGATGATGTGTTTGGCATGGTGTCACGGTTCCTCTTGCCCAGAGATGTTTGCAATCTCAGCCTCTGCTGCAAGAGTCTCTATGCTCTTTCATCCTCTGAAAAAGTGTGGTTCCCTCAGTGTTACATGGTGGGAGTGGTGCCCCAAAAAGACCTTGTTGAGTGGAGAGAGGGTGTCTCATCTTACCAGGCACTTTGCCGTTTCCTTTTGAGTGTTAAACCATTGCTTGGGATATGGGTTCATCAGAACCCTGAGCTTGGTAACCTTGTCTATGTCATGCCTGGTTTTGTTTCGGTTGTCGGCTGCCGGATAATTCCTCAGGAGCTTGGTCCATTAGGGATTCAAGATGGTCCTATCCAATGGTCATCTGTGTTTGAGGTTATTGGTGATTTTGATGGTTCAGCTACCTTTTTTCTCCATGGAAGGGAAGAGGGGATGGACTATGTTTATCGTGGCTCGGTCAAGTATATAGATGAATCTTGCAATGTGCTGTTGCTTGAGGTTGAACCTAGGGAACAAAATTATGGTATTAATTTGTTGCAGAGTAGGAGCTTGGATGACTCGGGTGGGACGGTATCAGGAGAGGTTTGTAGGTCAAACAGGGAGCTTTCTAGGTTACAAAAGGTGGGTGGAAATGATGAGGAAATGGTTCCCTTCAGCAAGTTAGCTTTTAGTGATAGAAGAAAGTTGCTTGAGGTCACTATCAGCCTAGTTCGACAAGAGGTTCCTAGTGTAGCCGCTGGACCGTTGTTTCCTAGGTTGAGAGATGATTGTGACAATTTTCAGAAAGATTTTGTGCTCTTGAAGGAAAGAAGAGAAGTCTTTTGTCAAATGAACAACTTTGGTAATGGTCAGATTGACAATGAGGAAATTTCTCAAGGGACAGTTGGTCCGGTGCAATTAGAGCTGGATGACATAAGAAAGAGTTGTAACTGGTCAAAGGATATCTCTGATCTTCTGAGCAAGGAGGATGGTCACACACAATTCACCAAGAAAAAAAGTCTTGGTGGATATCTCTGGGGTAGCTTTAAACAGATTGTTGGAAGATCTAGTTCAATAAACGAGAGTCATGCAATTTTCAAGAAGCTTACCACAAGACGTGAGATAAAGCATGCGCGGCTTGAAGACTTTCTTAGATCAAGTGATGCAATAGAGCTATCATTAAAGGCATCAACTGTAAAATTATCTTCTTATCGAGCATGGCCAAATATGCCTGATACTTGGTTTGCACTTTACAAGATGCCCTTGCAAGTTCCCTCAGCGGACCAAATTTATGCGGGTTTGTGGGGAGGAACTTTTGGTTGGCCTCCTGGAAAACCTTCTGAAGACAAGCCTGGAAAAGCTCTATTCTTTCTTCTGCTCTCTTATGAGGAGTCCCAGGAACAACAGCTTCTTATTGCAACAAAAATATTGGAAGGCACTCACTATGGCTTGCATCCTAATGGTTCAGCAATGTTTATAGTGGATGTCAATGAGCCTTCATCTGATCCCTTTCCCTGGGACATCAATAAAGACTCCTTGTCAGTGGATATCAAACATGTTTTTACAGGAGAGGGTATTTCAAATGGATATGGGTTCAGATACCCTGGATCAAAGCCCGGTTCCCTCTTTGTATTTCAAAATGGTGTCCTTGCCTTTGTTTGGAAGGACACTAGGGCTGTCTTGACTTTGCAGAGACTTGACTTGCAAGATCTTTTGAAGAAAGGAGAAAGAATACCTTCTCTGCCTCCCATCAACAATTTTTCATATTTGACCAAGTCCTACTCAAATGTGTTTACAGGCTTTCCTGGTGCTTCCACTTGGTCGCCTTCACCAAGGTTTGACTTAACCCTGAAATGCATCATCTTCTATATTTTAAAATTTCCCCTCAATCATGATATATCCTCCTTGCTTGATGATTTGCTATGACTAAGATATTGATGGAGATATTTATTGTGTTAGGTAGCTTAATAGATATCACACCTGTTTTTTATGATTACTCTCAACAATTTTAGTATAGCAGTAATGTATCTGACTGGGAAGAAGTATTTTGCACAGAAGTTATAATGATGTATGAACTGGTGACAAATAATTCCTATTAGGTATTTAGGTTGGATTTGGGACATTTTGGTCTTGTTATTTGAAGGACTTACATAAAATCACTCTAGTTTTGTCTCTCCAATAAGTGTCACTATCCAATTTGGCAACATAAAAAAATTAGTTACTGAAACCTTTTTTTATGGTTAATATATGAGAGTTAATATGATTATGGAACTAAAGAGAAAACAAAGTTTATTCGTGATTCTGTGTCTGGTAAATAAATGGAAATTCTTGTGATGCCCTGAAAACAAATGAGTCTGTGCTGAAAAACTTGTATACTTTCTTAGGCTTCACCTCAGTTATGGACATATAAAAATGTCCTGCCTAAGGGCATTTTAAGTGAATAATTTTTTTTTTGCCTTTATAGATGTTGCATTAATTGACACCACGTTATTGCATAGTATCTATATTTGACTATAATCTTCACAAACTAGGTAAATTCACATTTAGTAGTAATACAGAGGTAAACAGAATACTAAAAATTACAAGAGATGGAAATATGTTTATATATCCAGTATCTGCTAGTGCTAGTATGCTCTGCAACCATTGGACTGTTCTGTCAATTAGTGTTATGAAATATAGTGTAACCTTTATTTAGATATGATATGACTACTTCATACGCTTCTTTTATTTATAAAATTCCCTGTTGCATTGCTTTTCTTTGTGAAATATACAATGGTAGTAGATTTGAAATGTATGCATTAATATCTACGGAAGATTGACATTAGTTGCTAGTTACTTGCCAATTGGGGAATTATAAGCCAGGTTTGGTGTTTCTTTTGACAGGTAAAGACAACACTGGTATATTTTTTGTTTTGGCACTACATGGATTTTGTGCCCTATTTCCTATCATAACAGTTTAACAAGAGGATCATAAACTTCTTGGCGGCTGTTGTTTATTGCTGGAGTTGCATTGCTGTTGGTTGTCACACAATACACTTTTTGTTGTTGGTTTCTTGTTACTGCCCTTTTTTTAAGATCAAAGATAAAGTAATATTAGCTATTTTTGTAGTAAAGTATTAGCTTCTCTGCTACAGTTGTATACGCAGTTGCTTGTTACACAAATATTAAAAACTAATATACATCAAAAGATCATCCTAATAAAGTTTTGATCTACATTTGATATAAATTGCATGATAGATGCCCTTGTGCCCCAGACAGGATACATATTATGAACTTAATAGCACATAAAATCACAGACTGTCGCATGTAGACACTTTTTGTCACTACCCATCTAAAACCTTCACATAATAACAAATTAAGGCAAAATATATTTTTTCGCTCCTTAACTTTTTCTTTTTTTTTACCACTATAGCATCTTGGTTTGTTTTTCTTCCTGAATATGTGCGTTGAGAAATGTTAATAACACTCTTTTAAACATATTTTCCTATTAACTTCACTTTATTGAAAATTACATAATTTCATAGGTTTGAACTTTTTTTTCTAATACTATTAGTTTTAGTTTGACTACCAATTTAAATTTTGAATTTTAATACGAATATTAAATTAGATTTAAATATGTTTGAGATTCCTATAATAATTTTATTCTTAATGGAAAATTAAAAATTATTTTTTTGAGATATTAAGATTTATTTAAGGAGATGATTACTTCTAATAAATATACTTCCATATAAATGCTGATGCATAGATTGAACCTTTTGACTATAAGTTTTAATGACATATTTCTAACATTCTCTCATAAATATATTCTCCTATTATTTGTTAAAAAATTCATATAAATATTACTTAGAATGTGTGCATTTAGTTTTTTTTATTTATTTTCAGCGAATAACAAATATCATTAAAGATAGGTACCAGTGGTAACGAAAGTTAGATGGAAGGTTATGATATATTTATATCAGTGAAAATATAAATATTAGATAACCCCAAAAGGCAAAAATAAATGAACAAAACAAAAGCAAATGAAGGACCAAAAAGTTATGTCCCTGCACCCCACCCATAAGAGATAAATCTTATGTACCAAACATAAATGTTGGCTCCCTCTTAGCATGCAGTCCACAGCAGAAAACGTGGTTCCCTACGTGCATGTGCCAAACCCACCGACATGCAGCTATGTTAGAGCTCCATTGCACAAAGGAAATATTAAACTCTGGATGGTTATTGTACAGCCACGACCAAGCCGTGAATTTTATTTCATCCACCAATACCAACCAATCCACCATTCCCTGTTGGAAGATGCAGACATTCCTCTTTCCCTTTGATAAACCAGAAATGATCAGAGATCAGATATTATAAGTGACCGGGCACAGGATGAACAGATGTAGAGCAGATTCATAGTGTTGGCCGCAAAATGGACAGAGTAATTCAGCATTGAATGTAATGATGTTGCGCTTCTTCAAGTTATCCTTGGTTGGGAGACGGTTCCTCAATGCTCTCCACAGGAATATTACAAGTAAGAGAGGTCTTAGAATGTATGCATTTAGTAAAATTCATGATTTTTTTTCTCAGCAAATAAGATATTATATAAAACTGCAATCGATACAAGTAATAACCACAAAGATTACATCCAGTTTTCTTATATTGCCCAACAAAAACATATCAGCCCACTAAAGGTTATACCATATTGAAAATTACAAGATTCAAATATTAAATAACCTTTTGGTCCTTGACCCACTGTACTCGTTCATCCCTCTGCATTAGTTACATATCTTGGATCAGCACCTCATCCACGGTTTCAATCCTTGACGCTTACATGTGCCATTCACCTGCCCAACAAAACAACGTTCAAGATAACCATGCAACACTGCAGGACATATATCCCAAAATACAAGCTGAGAAATTAGAAGACCACTGTGTAAATGAAAAATTAAACTCAGCTTGGTATCTAGTTAACCAAGACCAGCTGTGAAACAAAATTTTGTGAATGAAGTCATCCCTAGATATTCGAATATCTTGGAATACACACTGGTTTCTGTTAATTCCAAGTCACCCAAATAATAGCACACCAAAATGTATTTCCACATAATATTTGCTTTTGACAAACCCATTGGTAGGACATGTTGAAAAAAGTGTTGTTCAATATTAGAAGGCAAGACAGTCACCATTGATACCCCAGCTAAGAAGAATTTCCAGATTGCCTCTATGGTTTTGCAAGACAAGAATACATGATCCGCATTTTCCTCCTCTACTACACAGAATGTACATAACAAATCCTCATTTGATTCCACAATATCCCTCCTCAAATTATCACGTGATGGCAGTCAATTGAGCCTTACCCTCCACAACAAAAAGTTTACCTTAGAAGGTATTTTGAGATTCCAAACAGCAGAGAAAAAATCATTATTATGGCTATGGCAAATAGAGGAAGAAATAACTCTGCCGATTTTGTCGAATACATGCCCGTTTGGTCTTCCACCCACACTTCTCACTTGAGTTGAGACTTACACATTGGAGTAACTCCAAAAAATTGTTGGCTTGACTTTCTTCCCACACAAACCACTCCCTCCTCCATAAAAAATTCCATCTCCACCCACTCCCCCAAGGTACCCATCACCAAATTTTTATTATTGGAATTAAGGAAGAAATAAACTTGCCAAGGATTGCTCCCCAAGCCAAACATCTTCCCAAAACCTAATGAAAAAAAGTGTATATATATATATATATATATCGAAAAGAGGATGTGAAGTGAGCATGATAGTATTGTTAAAAAAACTCTTCAAATGGCTTGTCCACGTAGTACTAATTAATAATACTCACTTTCCCAGAAACATTTCCTTCCATTGGATTTAACACTTGTGGTTAATTATTCCTTTCTCATCTTTTGCTTGCTTTCATCGATTTTCGTATCCCACCTTGATCTTTCTCTTTTATTCAAGAAAAAAAAATCAAACAAGCAAGCGAAACGACATCATGTACCTGATCCTTTATGGCGTTGCTATACAGACTTCGTTGGACCCGTAAGGTAAGTTGTGTGGTCTAATGCAAATTGCAAAGTTGAAAATTATAAAATGTAAAAAATGAAGAAATTAAATTATCAAATAAAAAAAATTTACGTACGAAAAGAAATAAACAATTTTCTATAATTTTATTTTCAGAACAATTTTTCTATAATTAAATTTAGGTAGATTCACTGTTTTTATTTTTATTTTTAACTCCCCCGTGATTTGTTCCAATTTCCGATAGAAGTTACTGTACTTTAGGATTTTTTTTGCTAAAATATGTTAGTCATCCATGATATATATATTTAATTTTTGTTTTTATTCCTGTTGTTAAAAATTTTCCACTAATGGATGAAAAATTTGATTCATGACTGTTGTAAATAGTATTCTTAAAAAAAGTTAACACCAACATTATCAGTTTACGGAAAATTACTAACGAGAGAGATAAAAAAAATTCAAATATCACGGAGCAAAGGTGAAAAAAAAAAATTATCAAAGATAAAAAAACAAAAGTCTGAAATATATTAGAGATGACAAGTTGTATTTGATAGTGATATTAATATTTTAATGATTCACTTTAGCCCTACTCTCATATAACTATATAAGTATTCAAGTAAAATTCTAAAGCGACAAAAAGTTATAACTCAAGCAAAACGAGATATTTTGCAGAAGGAAGCAGTTCTTATACATACTACACTTACAATGAGTTAAGGTTATTGGTTCCAAATTACATACTAAGGAACTACTTCCCCATCTAGAAAACCGGTAAACTGACGAGGAAACCTTTGCACCTTAGCTTTCAGTTGTTTCAATTCTCTTAAATCCTCCACCCATATACTGTAACTTGAATTCTTAAAGAGAACATCACCAGACACTTCCTTATTTTCAATTAAATCTATGGCATATTTCTCAAAATTTTCAATCTTATCCCACAATAGAGCCAACTTGTTAGTGTCTCTCTCGCTTCTAACACAATTCAACCAGTCCCTTGCTTCCTCCACTCTGGCCCAAAAGCATGAATCTTGG
This sequence comes from Glycine soja, assembly GCF_004193775.1. Classification (NCBI taxonomy): domain Eukaryota; kingdom Viridiplantae; phylum Streptophyta; class Magnoliopsida; order Fabales; family Fabaceae; genus Glycine; species Glycine soja. The sequence goes on from NC_041009.1 coordinate 144,813, forward strand.
GTCAAACTAGCAAATTTGCTCCTCTCCTTGTTTTCTTCTCTACCAGTAGTAACCGTTTTATCCTTCCACCACCTATCAAAAATCTCATATCTTCTCTCTCTACCATGCTGCATGTAATGGCCCTTGGTTCTATGCATCCCCTTCCCATAATATTCAGCAATGTCTAGTGGCTCAACCAATAGCTTATAGAAGTGTGAAGTATTCACCCACTTGGCTCTCTTGTCAAAATCATGAGGTAGCTCTCCCCTTTCCAACATGTCAATAACGTTGTTCCAAAACCTGGCAAGCTTGCAACGGTTGATGTTGATTTTCATGTCCCTTTTGGAACTGGAAGAGTCCCTGCTTTTGAATGAGTCGTAATAACCCATTTGGTCGTCTTGCTCATCGCACCAAGTCTTGTACCATTCTATTTGCGCTCTATAAGGTACCACCTTGGATAAGCTAACTGCCAGGCTTGCAGCATTCAGGGTTGGTGAAGGACCCATTCTCCTTGTTGTCTTCAGACATTCCTTGGCGGATGTAATAGCTGGTTCCTATTGGTTACATCACAGTAACTAATTCAGTCAAAATAATCATGAGTGGCTAATATAACTATATAAGTGAGAAAGCACTGCAAAAATCATAGACACTGCTTTCCCAATAGACTAAACCCCACTTCAGTTCTTGAAATTATCAGGTCATAATTACCTTAATCTTTAACTTTTGAAAGACTTTGCAAAATGTCATTTAATCTTTATTGTTAGCGAAAAATGTTGGAATAAAGGAATAACTAAAGTGAAGAAATGATAGCTTTGCAAAATCAAGAAAAAGTGAGTGTTTTGTAAAGTTAGGGACTTACGAAACGCGTGGATAATCTAAGAAAAGGGTAGATTTATTCTTCCTACTTTGTAATGAAATGAAAAAGACTTAGTCCATAGGCTTTTTTATTTTGCGTCTGTAAAATTATTTTTTTTTGTTTTTAATCCTTATAAATTATGTTTGTTTTATTTTTAGTTTTTAAGACATTTTAGATAATATTTTTTTTCACTGTTGAAAGAGTTATTTAAAATGTCTTACAGACTAAAAACAAAAAAAAAAACATAATTTGCAAGGTCTAAAAACAAAAAAAAAGATTGCAAAGAACGAAAAACAAAAAAACCATAAATTGCAGGAACTAAAAATATATTTAAAGCATGAAAAAATAGATAGGAATTTGGTATTTGAAGGTCTAAAGAAGAGACAGGCTATTGTGATCATCCACCTATTCTAAAAGCTTAAGTTGTTTAGGTGATAATGTTTAGACCCATTTAGCACCACTTAATCTCTTAGAATCTGAATCTACGAACCCAAAAAGCTTTAACTGTTAGGTACACACATGAATCATTGTATATTACATCTACAATAGATATAGCAATTACCTGGTTTGCTATGCCAGAGGACTGAATGGCCAATTCAAGCCCTGCTTCATAGCTTGAGTCAGGGATGTTCTTTTGCATGGAGTTGCTCTGATACAATGTTTGTGCAGACATTTTATTAACATAATCTCCGTACTTCAGATGGTCCTCAATACTACTAGCTGGAGAACTAGTTGCAAGCATCAAGTGCATCATCTTTATAATAGCGGATGGACTATCCACACACACTGCTCCTTCTTCTGAGACAAAAAAGTAGCTCCCAAAAGGGTGAAACAAAATTGGCGCTGATTTTTCTCCATCTTGTGTTGCTGCTTCCAAGTAATCCATTACAGCAGTGAACAACTTATCTTTCTCTTTTTCAGATATCTGATTTGCAAGCTTCCCAAAATCTGGTGAAGTCATGGACAAGTGCCAAAACTGTAGCAGGGAATTTAGCTGGGTAGAGAGAGAGGTTATAGGGGCAAAGAGCAACCTTGGCATTATGTCATGCTTTGACACCACGTGGCAGAAGTTGCCACCCCATCTTTCTTTGAAAATGGTTTGGGAAAAGGACTCGTTCCCAATCAACGGTGCCCCATAAGTGATGCACAATATTGACACAGATGAAGAGATGGATTGGAGGTAAGACAGAAGCCAAAGAGTGCACAAAGAAGCAGTGGCTCCTCCAATGGAATGGCCAGTGATGACAACTGATTTAGTGTCTTTGTTTCCCACTATTTCCAACATCTGAATTGCAACGTTAAATTTCAACAGTTAGTTAAGAATATGAATAACAGAATAAGATTCCAGTGAAAGAATTTTGAAGAACAAAAGAAAAATGCCCTTTAAAGATTTAAGGTTCAAATATATTTTTATTCTTTACAATATAGTTTTTTTATTTTTTATTCTCGTAAAATTATTATTTTTTAGTTCTGACATATTATATTTATTTTATTTTTAGTTCTTAAATTATTTTAGATAACATTTTGTTGAATAATGAAAAAAATGTTATTTAAATTGTTATAAGAAAGAAAAACAAAAAAAATATAATTTGTAAGAAGTAAAAAAAAATATTAAATTGTAAGAATTAAAAATGTATTTAAGTTAAGATTTTAATATGAATAATTACAGGCGAATAAAAACTTAGGATTTTGACTTCATCTAGTATGATGTACCCATTGAAAAAAAAGAAAAGGTTACTCCTAAAATGACCCATAAAGTGGTAATGATCTAATTAAAAATACATGATACGACTTAAAGTACGGTCCTTTGGCGTGAAGCGTGAAAATGAAACTATTTTCTCTGTACGTGAAAAGGCCACTTTCAAAATTGACCGGTCAACTCTTTCTGTTCAATTTGCCAAGGTAGGTGCTTGGTAGAGTCAAGAGTGCCCACTACGCCAAGGCTCGAATCTTGTTTTCTTGCTCCCGACTTTGGCATCATAATAGAGATTTGATGTGAAGGGGATATCTTATTCTGTTGTGATAATTTTGTGATCTTAAACAACTATGGTAAGAAAAGTTGGATCTAACCCACCCAAATCACAAAGACATGATGTTTCAGAGAGAATATTCTTCACGTAGATATTTTTTATGTGTTATCTAAATCTTATTTTATTTTGCAGTTTTATATATTTTATTTCTAAACCCTAGTATTAAAAACCACTTCTTTCTTCGTGAAAGAAAGAGTTTAATTTGTACGCACTCTCGGTATAATCTGTCAACTGATTAAAAAGCATAATAAATATCACTTTTAAAATGATTATCATAAAAATAACCAATTAATCATACATAACAAACAATGTGTAATCGAGTAACCTTTACACTTTCAGTTCATAGAGTATTTCCTAAGGATTTAAAAATGATTTTTGAGGGTTTCATTTTACCGGTCAACTAGTGGTGGTGGAGAGAAGACAAATTGATTTGTCATAGATATTTGTCCGTTAACAAACGCCCTCGTATAATAACGATGAAGGCATTGAACGAGGATAATGGAAGTTTTACTTTATATTGTTTACTCTGTAAATTTATCCCACTCTCATCTTTTGTTAATGGCATGATTTGCTTGGTGATGGAGGCAACTGTTACTTAAAAGCATAAGTCAGCCATTTAAAATTTTCAAATTGGAATCTTGGACCCTTTCTGATGTCTAACATGTCTTATTTATTTATTTGTGTTATAAATTATAATGTCTTGAATGTTTTAAGCACTGATTAAGGTGGCTTGGTTGTTAGCCGTCCCTTTATAAAATGATAGCCCATAGGGTAGGGACCCATGTTTGAGAATATGAGTTCGTACGGGACCGTTCACATTGCAAAATTGTTCTTTGCTTTTTTATACATTTATTATTATTATGATTATGATAATTGATGATAAATACAGAAGTCAGCATCCCGAAACAACGATACAAAACGGACACGGAATGCAACTTTTGGGTTAAAACTCAGATGCAACTTTCTCAACAAAAATTGCTCTATAATAGAACAAAGGGACAACTGAACGCGATGGGATTAAGTTGAGCTGATAATCTTGTTTGTTATTGTATCCCTAATATAATAACTATATTTTTTTCAATAAAAAACTGTACTTTTTCTTTTTAACCAATACTTTTAGGAACAAATAAATATTTACAAAAGAAAGAAAAAACATATGAAACTTTGAGATTGGGAATGTTTGTAGCATATACCAACAAGTTAACATAATACACATTGATAGTTGCTTTGATGACATTTAAAGTGTTAGGGCACTATAAATAAAGGGGAATTGATGAAAATTTAATGTTTGAATAGTAATAATAACATCAAAACAATAATGATTTTTTTTTTTCATTCCCATGTACCTAAAAGCACTAATGATAATATTTTTTTTATTAGTACACTAATGATAGTATAACACAACATGAACACATAATAATTTACTATTTTATATTCCAAAAAATTTATAATTTATTCTAATATTAGCTCAAATCTTAATTGGCATACTTTAAGGGTGCATTGGATTAGAATTTTAAAAGATTTTTTTTATATAAAAAAATCTTATGATATTCAATCAAGATTTTTAAATTATAAATAAATCTTGTGGTATTTAATTAAAACTTTTATAAGATTTTTTAAGAAAGACAACAAAATCTAGTGATACTCAATTATGATTTTTTATAACATAAAAAGTCTTTTGATATTCAAAAATATACAAATTTTGATTAGATTCTTTTTTTAAGAAGAATTAGACTCTTTTTTCTCCTCATCTCACATGCCTTCTTTTTTCTTTAATATTCTTAATATGTGTGTGTCATATATATTTATCCTATTATTTTGAAATAAAAAAATGTTAAAGGTACTCCCTTCCTTTGTACTTTTTCCTTTGATTTTTAAATTAAATTAATATTTATCATATGTATTTCAACTAATCATGTTTTACTTATATTAACTATATCCATTACCTATCCGCCTTAATATTTTCATAAATATCATCCTTAATTTTGTCATCCACATAACTCTCTCCTACCATTTTTTCACCCTCAGTGTCCCCTTTATTATATATTTATTATTATCCCATTTAAATATATTATTAGATTTATCATGAAATAATTATAATAATTAAAAAATAAAAAAATTAACATATAATTTTAAATTTATTATTCAAATCCAAAAGTAAAAATAAGAAAATATTATTGCAAGAAATGTTAGTATAGAAGAACATAAAGCTAAAATCAATATAATTATTAAAAAAGTTAAATATATATATATATATATATATATATATATATATATATATATATATTACTTTTTTATATTCAAAACTCATCATTTTTTTATTATTTTTTCACTAACTCTTATAATTTTGAATGTGTTTTTAAAAATTCATAAAATCCTTTCAATCTTATAAATCTACAAGTCCTTTTAAATTCTTAAAATATAAATTCATTAAAATCTAAACTATCATAAATCTTGTAAATAAATCTAATAAATCATAATATTCTTATGTAATCTTTAAAATTCACAATTATATTAAAATAATCTTTTAAAATCTTACTCCAATACACCTTCATCTATGTTTACAAATTTGATGATACTTCAATTTCATTAAATTAATATGTTATCGTTTATCCCTTTTCAGTCATAATTAATTATAATAGATAAAATCAATTATTAGAATTTCTTAACAAAAATCCTCCCTTGTTTCCTCTTTTCTCCGAGCCTCATTCTCGTACATTACCTATCTCTGAGAAAGAAAATCTGAAAATGCATTGGAATGGACGATGGAGTTTATCTACCTAATGTCCATTTCAACTTTTTTCCTTTTTTTGGGATTTTATTAATTATTATATTACGATTCACTTGATTATTATTTTTCGTATTCTTGCTCTGTTCTATCAATTAATGAGCCAAAAGTAGGCATCCCGACTAACTAGGTGTCAGCAGCAATCATCCCTCAAAATCAAAACTAATGACAAAATCCGAAAATCAAACATCATACAGCCTCGACCTTCACTTTATCCTTTCAATTCTAAATCTGTTGAGTTGGTATTATTTGGATATAAGTTACCTTGCATCAATTACATATGCTATGATCTCTTTGTGTGCATCTTTTGAGTTTTGATGTATCCCGTATATAGTTATTATTAGTGCTAGCATATAGGAATAAGGTGATTCTATAGAGAACGAACCTGGTTCTGGAAAGAATTGAAAAGTGAAAAGAAGAGATTGAGGATGCCAGCATGAACCATGACCGGTTCCTCCCATTCCTTGCTCCGCCGAGACGAAAACAGAGGCAGGCCGCCGATGCTGTACAAAGGAGTCAAATTTCTCCAGTTCGGGTCGGACTCGCCGGCCATATGGACGCCGGAGAAAGCCACATACACGGAGGCGCCGACACGCTCAGTCACGAAGGTCAGGAAGGGAGTGGCGTTGGCCTGGGTGCAGAGGCGCCATGAGTCCGACAGCAGGGGCGTGGACGAGACGAAGGATGCGAGCATCTCGCGAGACTCAAACCTGCCACCAGGGACTGCTCAGCTCAATTGCTTTTGGAAAAAAGATGAGCGAGAAAGGGGAAAGAGTACTGAGTACTTACGGTGAAGTTTCGTTGGAAGCCATGCGCATGGAAATGGAATTATGACTTTGCCTTTTTTTTCTTGAATTTCCTTACCTTTTGAATCTCTTAAACCACTTCAACCCAAATTGAGAAATATGTACACTTCTGAATTGAAGTTATGTACACTATATAATAACTCCAAGAAAGTTATCCTGTGCTCAAGATTTTATTACTGCTTTACATCAAACCTTATTTATTTTTTTTTAACAAAAACGTATTAGTTTGAAAATGAATAAAAATTACTCCAAGTTATCATCTCATGATTTACTCCTATAAATTATAAGAATGAATATGATATACTGACAAGCATTTTTTTTATTTAATTGACTTTGTCATGACTAATAGTAGTATAATTATTACCTTTCATTTTCAGATTCCGCTTGTAAACAAGCATATAAATTTGATGTCCCCCAAATGAAACGTAAACGCGTTTTGAAATGAAATGAGTGACCGAACTTCGGTCAACGCCACAAACCCTCTCTCTCCGTCTTCTGTTAATTAACACCTCTGAATTTCACGCGGCATTTGGACTAAGCAGCATACGAAATGAGAAAAAAGAATATACATTCACAAATAAAAAAAAATTACATGCTGATTTAATTATAATCTATAATTTATGATAAATTTATTGATTTTTTAAATAATTATCTTAAAATAATTTAAATAATAATTTATAATTAAATATTAATGTAAAACTATTATACACTTTTATGTATAAGTATTAAACTTTTTTTTATATTGGAGTACACTTTTAAAATTATATATATATATATATATATATATATATATATATATATATATATATATATATATAAAATATGAGTACCATCAGCCATCTCCCATGTCAATTTATTTTCTCTCTTAATAGGTGAGATGTTTTACATTAATGTGTATTCCACATGAAATAATTTTTTTTCATTGATTGATGTTTTCAATACTAAAGACAAATTGATTATCACTTGATTGATAGTTTTATGTATAAAATAAATAATTTTTTTGTCCTAGATTAGAATCATAGGTGTTAAAGTAAATTTTTATATGGTGAAAACAAAACACATAATCTTTAGTTAAATAGATCATTTTTTTTACTCATGTGAACATAGCATAGTCCTACACTACTTTGTCAATGATAATTGTTATGCGTACTTGATTTTTACATTTAAATTACATAGTAATTATCTCATTTCTTTTATCTTAAATATCTGTTTTTGATCCAAAAAGATAGTCATTTGGATCCTTTTGGATTGTTAGCCTAAGTAAGTTAAAGTTAATGAATTTGACAGTGTTTAGCTTTATTTTGTAAAGTTTTGGTACAACAACAATGCAATGAAAGAAGCGAAGAAAGGGAGCACTTTGCATGTTCACCGTGAGAAGCCCAACCTAAAGAAACACATGTCAAGTATTTGGTTGATTTCTCATTGTATCGTGCATGTGCACTCAATGCGCACACATATAGTCTCAGTGCTATCACTTAAGTCAATTGTATTGTGTATAACGCTCAGCACATACATGTAGGATTAACATGCTAGGACTTTTTGAAAAAACACGACAATTTAGCAGCATTTCTGAGGTGGTTAAAAGGGGCATTGTTCTGGACAAAAGGAGATTGTCTAATGCATTTTTTGGAGACAAAAGCCACTTTGGGAGCTATTCTTCTTCCATGTTTTTCATTTTCTTTGTTTCTTCTTCTTGGTTTGGGTCTCAGATAGTCATGAGAGGCTAACTTATCCATTGTTGGGAGCATGTATACCAAAAACTCTTTAATGTAATGATCTCTACTTTCACTCTAATGTTATTTCAATATTATTTCTTCCTTTCTATACTTATTGTTTTGTTTATGGTTTGGTAACCCATATACATGTATGTTATCCTGTTTTACACTAAGAACTTGAAAAAACTTCTAATAACCCATATCTAGGGATGAAATGATATTGGTTAACCTTATTTATGCACATTTATTCTTAAAGTTATTCAGTTGAACTTACTAAGGGAGAGTGAAATCAAGTGACTTATGCTATTTCACATGAGAGATCATGGTTAAGATAGATTAATCAGTGAAAATCATAGTTGAAATAGCTTTAAATATTGAAATCTACACAAGACACTCATACCAGACACTCAATCTCTTGAATACTTAGAATCAGTTTCACTTTTACCGTGACCTAGTGTAAGCGTCTGCAACGTGCACATGTCACTATCATCTTCTGATACGGTGCACATGTGTAAGTAACTATCAAACCAACGTGAAGTACGTTTATAACTTTTGTATTTATTTATTTTTGTTGTAAGTGATACAATAGGTACATTAATTTTCTTTTAGTGATCATCAGGATTTGGAATGGATATAGATATTAGTAACAGAGATATATAGTTATGTGTTTGACAGATAATTTGGTGAGGAATTAAAAGTTAGTAACAGGAAGTTTCTTAAACTTTGTAAACAATCATGTTGAAAGAGTCGCCGAGACGAAGAATCAAAAATATAAGTGAATACTGATTTGTCTAGTTCAAACTTCAACTCTTCTTTTTCATCTTCTTCGTATCCATGTCCATATATAGCTACTCTTATTAATTTTATTGATTTGTCTTGTTGAACTTTGTGGTTTTCATAGAGTAATTTGTTGAAGAATCATTTTCATATCATCTCAATCTGTACCTAGGTGTGACTTCTGTCATTTTTCTTCTTCTTAATTTTGATTCTTAAACAGCTGGAAATGTTGTTTGCTCGTGGGGGCGAGTAGAGGATGGACAGTTAGGCCATGGTGACACTGATGATCGACTTTTGCCTACAAAACTGAGTGCATTGGATGGCCAAGACATAATATGTGTTACTTGTGGAGCTGATCATACTATGGCACGTTCTGAGTCTGGCAGGGATGTATATAGTTGGGGATGGTACTATGCTCTCCATCTTAACTATCTTTTGGCTAGTATGTTTTTCCATAAATAAAATCTCATTACTCTGGCTTTTGGTTTAGAATGCGACCACACAGGTATATGTATGTTCTGATTTAGTGTTGGATTCAGCTTCAAGAAAGTAATATCTAGTTTAATCGGCAAATTAGTTAGTATGCTCTAATCAATAATATGTATACAAATGTTTTTTCATTACATCATGAAGGTGGAGTAGTTGACCTTGTTTCTTTCAAATGCAAGTTTGATTTGGGAATCAATAATTTGTTAGTATGAAAATTGAACAACTAGTTTGATTTGGTTGCTAGGAAAAAACTTATATCTTAACATTGTTGGGCACATCATTTAGTGTTATTTTCAGTTACCCGGAAATTTCTGAGACATTTTTATTCACATCAAAAGCAATATTTTGAAATGTGGTTTACCTAACTTATTAGTGATTCTGTTACGTAGTGATAAGGAACCAAAGGCAGCAGCAGGGAACATATTCATGAAGCTAGAAGCAAGGGTGCAAGCAGATGTGCAAGAAGTAAACAAGCCCAAAAGAAGAATTACGAAACCTTCGTACCTTAAGGATTTCGTATGAGCAGCGTGGCCATGCGGTAGTATAATCTTGCTAGAATAAGCTTTGTCTGCCAATAGGGGACAAAGATAACAAACTCTGTTATTTGTAATATTCCTGCAAGCTAAAGGACAAATTCAGTTATTAGAAAGCAGTATAAATAACCTTGTAAATAAAGCAAGAGCAATGAGAAATATAGAAGCACTTCCTTTACTCTTCTTATTCTTCTTCCTCATGGAGGCCCTTGTCCTCGAAACCAGTTTCTGAATTGCAGACCCGTAACAGATTCTGATATCTTTTTAAGTTCTCAAGTAGATCGTATTATGGCTTTCCAGAGGTGACTTTGGAAGGTTGGGCCATGGTGATCATAGTGACATGCTCATTCCACATCCCATTAAAGCATCTTTTTCATGCACTAATAGCTGTTCCCAGACTTTGTAGCTCGTGCTGATTCTTTGTCCCCATCTTTTTACTTTCATTTCATTCTGTCTTGTATGTTTCCTAAGAGAATATTTGAAGAGGATCTTTGACATTAATTGGAGCATTAAGAGGTTGCTTTATAATGTCCATTTGATTTTAGGGGCACGCTCTTGCTGAGTTGAATCTTTTCTTACTGAAGTAACTATTAAAGCATTTCCTACCCAAGTTCTCCTTTTATGGATTGGCTCTGCTACGTTGGCCATGGTTCATGCATTTAGTATAGTTCCAACTCTTATATATCCTGAATAACACCTAATTTGACATTCTATTTCAGATATAGCAATATTAAAATCCTTTGTTTGTTCTGGAAGGCTAAAAGGCGGAATATATTTGTTCTTTGCAACATAATCCTAGATGTAGGTTCTGGTTACAGGTCTTTTGTTTCAGCAGAAAGAAAAATGTTTTTTAATTCTCATTTCCTGTGTGACATATTGCATTGTATATGTGTCTTCTTTACATGGCAGAGAACTTATGTTCCTTTCCATTTTTTTATGTCCTGCATTACTAGTCAGACATCAAATAATTTCTCAATGTTTAGTTTTAATATTATTTTGTACTTTTTTTACTAAAACTATTGCTGTATTATTTTTCTGTTACAATTGAAGTTAGGGACGTAATCAAAATGGTGAACTTGGACTTGGAACCACAGAGGACTCTCTTCTGCCACAAAAAATTCAAAAATTTGAGGTACTCTTTTCAGAACTGAGTCCAGGTTATCTTTAATAAATAATCCAGTTTAAAAAAAATTGTTTTTAATAGTACTCAATGAAGCTAGAAAGCATTGAACTGTTCTCAAAGTTGCTGACAAAAAAATTCTAACTGATTAGTGCGCTTAGTTATACATAGCAAGGCAAATTGTTACAGAATTATATCTTTTACATGAAAATGTGCAAAAAAACTAGGAGAAGTATCATCCTTTTAATATCATGACTATTTTTCAAATGAAATATACTGTGCTTGCTCTTTGAAGTTTAAGAAATTTCAGAAACCATGAGGTTAGTAAGATTATTTTTTATTTTTTCGAGAAGGAGAAAGTTGGAAATACATTCAAAAAGGTGGAACTGAATGCCATGGTAATTAACCAACCCATCATCTGATCTTCATTCATTAAAAGAAAGCATGATTAACAGTTTTGTACAAGCAAAGGGGTAATCAGGTAATCTTTCTCCTTGCTAACTCCTCCTCCAAGGTCTTCTCTTCTGGTGATTGGTGCTCGACAGTAAAAGGAAGGGAGTAGTAAGTGCCAAAGGCACTCCAGCACTCAAGTCAGAGCAATAAACAAGTATTAATATACTGTGAACAATCTTACCTCGATATTCGCATGACTATTTATACATATTTGAATGGACCCTTGGACCTATGCGCCTTGGTATATCATTACCATTTTAGATAATGCTCTAGTAATTGTCATTAAGGTTTCTGTTAATAGCCCAATGATTTTTACATAAATAACCCTAATGCCTTTGTGGTCATGATTCTTCATCTTTGGGTATTCGCGTTCTCAGCTAGGCCGTACCAATCCCCATGCTGAGTCCCTAGTCAAGGATCAAAGTAGTCTTCAGGGGTGTTCGGATATTTGGCTAGGCCGAGTGCTGACCACCATGCTAAGTACCCTAATGCTTTTCACGTGTTTTTTATTTGACCAGTTGGTATGTCCCCGTGTTCGGACATGGCAACTGGCTGAATACAAATATTCAGGTATTTGGCTGTACTAAGTGCCTGAATACTTGTGTGCTTTGCGGGTATTTTTATGATGCGTATTCGAGTACTTGGTTCAGCCAAGTACCTGAATATTCTTGAGGGATGGCTTGAGCTGACGAGTAACTAAAGACTTGTGTGTTTTGTGGATACTAGGCCAAGTACCTGAATACTTTTGAAGGATGACTTGCTTTGTTGTGTTGAAGGCCGAAGGGTATATACGGGCATTTCGTTAGTCCGAATACCCGTGCTATGTAAAAGTTTCAAGTATATATCCTCCAATTTGAACAAATGAAGGAGAAAAGGCAGCTAACATCAACAAAAACAACAGCAACAATTGCTCTCTTGTCAAGAAAGAGTTAATGTATGACTCATGACAATGACATGAACTTTTGTATTTTTGTAGGGAATACCTATCAAAATGGTTGCTGCCGGTGCTGAACATAGTGTAGCAATCACTGAAGATGGGAATTTGTATGGATGGGGTTGGGGCCGATATGGAAACTTGGGATTGGGTGACAAATGATCGTTTGCTCCTTGAGAAAGTGACTGTTGATGTATATATGTCCTCGAACTTACAAACTTACCATCTCAGGTTAGACCTTAATTATGATACTATAGTTTGGAAAAATATATTATGAGATTATATTTATTATTTGATTCCTGAAAAAACTAAACTTGCTATTAACTTAAGGGAAAAACTTAGATATAGTTACTTAGATACTTTTGGTGTTGTTCTCCAATTATGACAAGATGGTAGAAAGTACGTCATCCTAAACTTGCTTGTGTTAACTTCTAATATCATCCTAACTGAAAATTTACAGGGTGACAAGATGGCCATGGTTGCTTGTGGCTGGCGGCATACAAGATGTGTTTCATCTTCTGGTGGATTATACACAACTGGATGGGGCAAATACGGCCAGCTAGGACATGGGAATTTTGAGGATCATCTTGTGCCTCGCAAGGTTCAAGCCTTGAGTGACAAGTTCATTTCGCAGGTGGTCCTTCAAATTCATGCTTAGTTGGTGACCATTGGTTTCATTTAGATGTTTTGTCGTTTTTATTGCTTATAAATTTCTAAAATTTAACCAGGTTAATATAAACAAAACTGGGTCACACAAAGTATAGTAGTTATAGTTGGCATTTGTCTCTAATGTTTGTTAGGACTTCTTTCTGGTATCAGGTGGGTGGAGGCATAGTATGGCACTCACGTCTAGTGGAGAACTTTTGGGCTGGGGATGAAATAAGGTTGGCAATACTTTTTATTCTTCTCCTATTTTCATGATTCTTTTTGTATCATAACAACATGAAATACTTATGAACAGCTGAACACAACTCAAAGGATACAAATTAAATTCAAGGTTGGTTAACTAGGGAACACGCATGTGTGCATGTAGAAAAATATAGTAAACAATATTTGAAAATATTTTGAATAAAGGCCAGTTGAACCAAAGAGAAATAGGATACCTGAGATAAATTCCTAAAATGATAGAAATGAATTGTTTAGATTATTGCTCTCCCATGCAAGTGAACTTTCCCCATGATCAGGTACTTGAAACTGCAACAACCTTTTTCCTTTTTCTTCTTTTGGAAAATTCTTGACTTTGTATAATAATGACCATCTATTTTTATTTCTGCAAACTTTTATTTGGCTTGGTAGAAAGTACGTCAGATCTCATGCGGGTGGAGACACACGATTGCTGTTACTGAACGTGAGAATGTATATTCTTGGGGAAGAGGAGCAAATGGACAACTTTGGAATGGAGAAACCATAGACCCGTAATAGCGTTTGCATGTGCAAGTTATATACTATATGCATCACATAATTCACATTCAATGTCCACTTCAATGCTTTATCGGTTTCAAACATTAGCACTATGCAATTGGGATATTTTCTTTTATTTAGGTTTGAACTTCGAAGCTATTAATATGTTGGCAGTGTTAACTTCTTGATTCAAACAAGGCCTTTTTTCTGAACGCATTAATTGCTTCATTCTGATTTCTTAACTCATGCTATAAAATCCATTGGAAACAGAATTTAAAATCATCTATTTAGTCATCACATTCACTGGTGCTATATATCTGTTAGAATATGGATGGAGGATCTTTGGTGATGAAGTCCGTCTTGTGATTTTGGTCTTGGGTGATTTTACCACTCATGAAGTAGGTAGTCAAACTGTGAATGAACAAAGGAGCTTGTAAGGGGAGTTGGGAAAGTTAAAGTCTAGCTTGTTTAATGTAGCACAGGAAAAATTACTTTGTTAACTGTTAGAATAAGCTTAAATTATAATATTGGTTGAGACATCAACGAATCTTATTCTTTTCTTTCAATTTGTATTTTTAAGCTTGCCTATCAGAATATATGTTTGAATGTTCTTTTCCTTTTTCCTCCCTCAAAAAGTTGGTTGTGGTGGCCTAAGAGATAAAGTTGCTGATCTGCTTCATTAAGCAGAAGTAGTCTTCGGTAATGGGTGCATTTCATTACAAGGCTTGAATAATGATGTGATCTTTCTTGCATTTATAGCAATGTTCCAATGATTATTAAGGCCTTCAGTGTTGATGGATCTTCCGGGCAGCACATAGAATCCTCAAAACCTTATCCAACATCAGGTGCTGTTATTGTCTCATTTGTGATGTTTTCCTTTTCTTTTGTCATTACTGATGTATACGGTATACCAATTGACGACTAATGTAGAATTAGTTTTTTTTTCCTTAAAATAATTTAACAAGATTCTGGATGTTCTATTTTTTTCCCCCTTAAATAGGGAAATCCTTGTCCTCCATATCAAAGAGATATGCAATTGCTCCAGATGAAACTGTAAGTGTGTGTCTTGTTTTAATATTCACCACTCATGATTATTGGAGTTAAGGGGGGGTTTGATTTATTTTATATTTTTTTCCATTTTGGCCATTAATGTTTGCTTACATTTGAAACCTAGAAAGATATGGCTCACAATGTTATTTGACAAAGTCAGAGAGATAGATAGATATATTCATTAGAAACTTAGAACAACAGGTGTTTGCTGACTTGTCTCATGTTTGGTCTTTGATTTTTACATGTCGATAAAAAATTTATTCAATCAAAAGCAGTCTACATTTTGAATATAAACTCTTTCAAACACAAGAGAAGTTGATACAGTGACACAACTTAGTATGATTTGGCAGGCCTCAGGATCACAGCCTACTAATTCAGAAGGGGGAGATAGGCATGATACCAGTGTCCCTTAAAGTGATGTCAATTGATAACAACACAATAGTTAATGAGTTCAAGAGAATGATGTTCCAAGTAGGGAGAGCAACATGCACAAGAAGGAGCTGGGGATAAGGACGAGTATGTGCATAAGCAATATCAGTTCATGGGATGCGGTTATGTGAGAGCGTTAATTATGAGTTAGTGCATGTATCAGTTGTTATGATGAGTGATGAGTCGGTATGTTGGTTATGTTGGGTACTGTATGATCTTTGATAATATGGCTTGGAACATTTCTCTCATGATTTATATTAGTAATTAATATACACAATCATTCCCTATTTTGATAGATATGATGCAAGGACTAATCAAGGTTAATTTTATTTTTCATAATCATACATTAACAAGTTAATAAACTATAATTAAGCTTAAAAAATCAATTATTGGATCATTTTTTGACAAAAATAATTAAAAAATTAACTTATTAAATTATAAGAATTTGATAAAATTAATTGTTGATATAACTAAAAAGTATAAAAATAATTGAAAAATAATAAAATTATAATTTATTTAAAAAAAGATAAACAGGTTGATAAATATGTCAAGGATTAAAAGAAGAAAAAAATATAAAAAGTTAGAATTTAGTGTTTTAAAAATATTATTTTAAATAATGTTTTAAAAAATGTTAAAAATTATTTAAAAACTACTAAAATAATTTATTTATTGAATAATTAAATAAATTTTTTAGTAAAAAAAAGATTAAAAATTAATTGAAATGCGTTGGCGAATATATAACTTGTAGTCACATATTTGCTAGTTTAATTCCTGTGGTTGCCGCGAGGTTGTGCCTCCATGACCTTGCCACCTGGGAGTCTTTACTAGCTAAATTTCGCATGTCAATGGTGAATAGTTAATTAGCTGAATATTTCAATCTGATAGGAACTAGATGCGCTGCACAAAGCAGAACAAATTCTGATATTGTGGCAACTACCAAGTATATGATTGGTCAAATCATTAAAAGGTGACTTCATTACCTGAAGCATGTAAGAATTGCTTATATTCATAGAAAAAATGTTAAGTGTACATCCTATTTTCAAGTATGAAGAGATGGAAGGAAGGGATAGAAAGAAGGAAGAGGGAGAGAAAAAGAGAAAGCCAAAATGATAAAAGGTATGTAAAATTGATTTCGGTACTAAACCAAGCATGCCCTAAACAAAATAGATACTTAAAATAAAGTGGTTTGTGATATTTTTATTTTCAACAAAACACGTTATGAGACAAAATGAACCAGACATGGTAATGGAGTGAGGTGGGTACCGGTATTATCTTCCAAATCCCTTATCCCGACTCTCCAACATATTCTCATACCAATATTCGATATCCGACGAATTTAAGTTTATTGTTTCATCCCTATATACGTCAGGTATCGGGTATCCCGACCTGTCCCATACACAATTCAAATTAGAAAAATATTTTTTTTTTGTAAAAAAAATATTAAAAATTTGAATTTAGAAAAAATAAATTGATTATTAAACATTTATTTTTAACTACTTATATATCAATATTTATTATAGTGCGTGTGTCTACAGAAATAATTAAGAAAATAATATTAAATTATGTAAAAATTCTAAAATAAAATTAACTAGTAATAAAATTTTATGCTTTTTGATTAAAGTATGCAAAAATTCTAAAGATTTTAAGTGGCGGAACAGATTCGGGTTCGGGGTTTAGTAATCCCATATCCGTACCCGACTTTTGTTTATTGGAGAAAATCCAAACCCGAACTCATACCCGGTCAACTCGAGTATTACCTGTCAAAGTCGGAACGGATTCAGACGGATACCCACGAGTAGGGGTTTTCTTGTCATTCAAAATTTTTGAAAATATTTTTGTTGCAAAAATGAAATCCGGTCCTTGTTGGTCCGGAAGGATGATCAGTTGAATCCAAAACCTACGTGTATTCTCCTCTTGAGGAGTTACTTCCTCATTGGCCCAATAGACGAATACTCCTTTTTACGATTTCTGGGGGTTAAAATCCCCACAAGATGCAAAATAATTGTCACAAATTTTTAGTCCTTCTTCAGAGGTCTCAACCACCATAGCCAATAGCCAGAACAAACACACACAAAGCAGAACAAAACAATAAAGAAAGGATCTGGTCCAGGGAAGTAGAGGTCGCACATGGATCTGGTGGCGTTGAGGTCGACGGCAGAGAGGTGTGCGCGGTGACAAGGCTGATTGGTGCGGTGTGCGCGGTGACAAGGCTGATTGGTGCGGCGTGCGCGGTGATGGGGCTGGTTGGTGCAGTGCTTGCGCCAGAGGAGGTGGTGCAGGCGGTGACACGACGCAGAGGAGACGGGATGCTGATTGTGATGGCGGTGCGATGGTAAGGGGGTGTTGTTTGGGTGTGGATTTTTTTAGTAAAGTCCGGTTTCCTACAACATCCGATGGTAAGAGGAATTCTTGCCCAGTTATATTTTCATCCGATGTAAAAAGTTGAAAAATTTTACACCTCCCCCAACGGTCAACACGTAGGTTTGAATGTACCAATCTAGCTCCAGATCAAAATTTAACACATTTTGATTTTACAAGAACGAAAAATATATTAAATTTTTGTAAAATTAAATTATGAACAATTGGAAAAAAAAAACAAATTTTAACCTCTTTAAAATATGATTTACCATGCGCATCCAATAAAGTAATTGTTCTAGTTTCATACGTAAGAGGAATTACGTTTGAACCAAAAAACCAAATGGATGCTAATGGTTGTGGAGGTGGTTGACACGTCTAGGTGTTGGGTTACTACCTTCTTTGTTGATCTGCTGTGAAGTAATATCTAATGATCAATATGCTTGTTTGGTTATGGCTTCGTGTTGACCTCAAAAAGAGCAATAGGGTTCAAAAACCTTTCTTTAAATGGACTTTATTTTCTATGACGTTTGAACCAAGGGGGTTTCATGATTTGCATCGAAACTAACAAATCGAGATTGGTCACAATAAGTAGGTGTTCGTAGTTAGGTTATTCATAATTTTATAATCCGTTGGTTAGGTAATTTTTTTAATATAGTATTGGTACAAAGTCAAAAACAATGACTAATTTTTACCAAAAATTATGAGCACGTATTATATGAATATTATATGAATATTTTTTTCAACATAATTTATTTTACACCAAAGGTTAATCTGAGTTTCAACCCTAGACCACTTATTAAGAAACACACGTTACTTGGCACTTATGTCAACCATGATTGATTTTGTCCCTAATTATGTGACTATTTTTTAATTTTTAGATGTATTGATTACTTTTTCTCCTAAATGTCCTTACTTAATTATTCTCTCCAAAAGTTAATGATAAGTAATTAAGTGAATAAAGAGATATGAAAAAATAATTTTGGAATAATGATACAAAAATTTGACATATATAATGCGATTAACTAAATTAATCACTTTTTAGGATAGTGAATAAGTTGAAATGGTCATATAATTAAGAATAAAGAGAGTATAATCTAAATACCTAACCATAGTTTCATATTATTTTTCACATATAAAGTTTTTAATCTTTAATTTGTGAACTATGTTTTGTTTTAAAATTAAACTAGTTATACATTAAATAACTACTAACTAGTAAACAAAAAAATTGGAATATTAACAACACTAACACTCTCTCTATTATTGACTACAATTGGCTAAAATTTATTAATTTTAGTGGATCTCACTTTTATATCAAGAGATAAAATTATTAAATGGGAAATACAATTCATCCAAGGTTAATTGACCTCATAAGTGGTGGGTGAAGTTGTCATCAAAACCTCAACATTTCCAACCTTAACCTCCTTGACCTTACATGAAATTTACATCCATCAGTGACCTTTCGTACCCTGATATTCTTTTTATTAGTTCATTCTCCAACCTCATCTGGACAATCTACTTCTATCTCTTCTTTCCCAAACCTCATTGCAATCAACTTCGACATTTGTAGCTATTGTCTTGCCATTTTTTTTTTCAATAATATATACCCTACGATGAATTTCACCAATGTTGAATTTAGATTATAACATATATTGTGATTTTGTTTCTCTTTACATGTACAATGTATGCTATAATCTAAATTCAACATTGACACACCAACATTGAACATTAGCACTATTATAATTAATCCAATGAAACTACGATAATTAACTAAGATATATTATTTGGGATTGGCATAATCAATAATGCCAATGTTACTATAGTCAAATTCCTTTCAATTGCAATGGGAATGATACATAAGTGTGAATAACTATGTTGAATGCTTAATAAAGATATTCTAATAAATATCACATTATTATATTTTTGTTGTTGATTGTTCATCGGCCAATATTTAAGATAAACTATTGTCATATAACTCAAGTGGTTGTGCGCTTTATCACATAGGATATCAAACAAGTCCTTAACAAGAGTAACATAATTTTGATTTGAAACGAACTTAACTGAAAACTCTCTTAATTAAAATTTATGGTGTAAGTATTGTGGATAAAAAATATAATTGAGAGATGAAATTCCATTAATTTTTTTATCCGTAAGAGTTGATAATAAATATAAAAAAAAATTTACAATAACTCATGCATTTTACTCAATCCGTGAGTAAATTTTTATTTTTATTAAGAGAAAGCCTTTATAAACTGTTATAAGTAATAAGATTGATTCTTTGATAAGATTACTTATCACAAAGATAATAAAATACTTGAGACTTGAAAAAAATAATTAAAGCCAAAACAAGCAATTATATTTCAAATATATCCTAGTTCACCAAGCATGCAAAAGTAGAAGAAATGAATAAATAATAAATGGAAGAAAAAGTAAAAGGTCCCAGTAAGGGGGAATTGATGTCTTAATAGTTAAACATGATTGAACAGAAAAAAGAAAAAGAAGAATTTAAACAAGGTGAATCGGTCTTGGCAAATTCTCCAATTCGGCAAAAGGAGGGAGGAATCGCAACCCAACCACCATTGTTCCCCTTCGCATGCTCTTTCCATCGCACCACCACACCATTCCCCTGCACCCTCACACACCAGATCCAACGATGAACGATTTCGATGGCCTCTTCACCTCCGATTTCGGCCTCAAACCCCAGGGCAAATCCGCGCCAATGGCTCCCCAATCCAAGGGATCTTCCAACTCCGCATCTCTCAACCTCGATTTCGGATCGCGATCCTCCTCCAACTTCGACGATCTCCTCGCCGGCGCCGGATCCGACAATCGCCGCTCCGATTCCCCCTTCGATTTGGATTCCATGTACGGCGGTCCCCCTGCCAGGTCCACCAACTCGCCGCCGCCTCCGGTCTACGACAAACCGGTGTACGACGATGACATTTTCGACGGTGTGCCGGGGCTGAAGAGCACCTCAAAGGTTAAATTCGATGATGTTTTCGCCACGACGACAGAGAGTGGTCGTGGCGCCGCGTTTGACGATCTTCTCGGCGGGTTTGGGAAGGAATCGAAGAGTTCGGATGGGAAGAGATCGGAGAAGGATGGGAAAGGTGTTTCCGATTTAGATGATTTGCTTGCTGGATTCGGACACAGTAGGTCATCGTCTGGTGGAAGGTATATATATGCGTCTGTGTGTGTTAACAGTGTGTGTTTTTGGTAACTAGCTTTTTTTTTTCAATTGACATTGTTCCGTAGGGGTATTCATGGTTTTGGACTTTTACTTAGTGCGCAAGAAATTATATGGTGTGTTTATAGCTCCTTACCATGTAAAGCTGTCAGAGAGAGCTGAAATTTTAGTGTTTTGTGGGAAAAATCTATTTGGCTTGTTAATCTGGAAACATTAGTGAGAAATGTGAAAAATGACTGGAAAATGAAGGAATTCCGGAAAGGTTACTGCGATTTGCAGATTCTAGAATTTTAAGCTTTCATCTAATGTGGAGAAACTCTCTGGATATGTTTGAGTTTTATATGCCTTATGTTAAGTTTTGTTTAAAAGGGAATAAAGTTGTTTTCAATTATTAATTGTGGTTGAGCTTCATTAAGGAATCCGGTGATTTTGGAGTAGTCAATGGTTTAATAACTAGGTTTAAATTTGCCTGGAGAAAGCAAATCATTGGCAATAATAATTTTCCTGAAATTTGAATTGACTGTGTCTATGCAAGATCATCTAGTTACATAATTTCTCCCCATTGATCTTCATTGAAAGCTTTCTACTGTTTTTTGCCCCATTGGGTATAAAAGTTTATCACCACTGTATACTGAACATGTTGGAAAGTATTATCTATCGACTCACTATTGTTGCAACTAAACAAGAAATTGTAAACCCCAACCCTGATTTAGTCCTCTAAAGTCGTCAATGGATTTTTGTTTGAATTTTGAACTTTCTGGCCCCTCTAAAATTGATATTAGTTGTTTGGAACTTGGAGAGAGCTATTCTGGCATTAGGTCTATACTTTATTTATAGTACTGACTTGTAGATGGAACTGGAGGTGGTGGTGCTGTTTTGGTGGGGGAGGGGTTATCTTCCTCAGTTCCTCTATGTATTTCATATGTCGATGTATTGCAAATTGTGTTCGGGAGCAAAGATTCATATGAATCTTAAGTTTTGGTTTGCGTGATATCAGTCTGTTAGGTAATCTATCTGGCAGATATTTAATTGTGCATAGCACAGTTTGAATGAAAAGGTTTAGTAACTTTTGTTATGCTTTTCTTTAGTTTGGAAACTGAACAAACTGAAAGTACTATCAAAGAGGACCAACGAGGTGATTTCTTTAGTGGTTATTTAATTATTTATTTTTGTGTACAGCCAGTAAATTGGGTCAACTTAAGTTACGCTTTGTAATACGAGAGTTTGAGTAATTGTTGTCAAACCTTAAACTTAAATTGCTTCAAGAGTTTGAGAATGTCAGGCACCCTGTAAAGATTAACTTTAACATTTTTTGTTTCTAGATCAAGGGTTATCCTTCCATTAGAAATAACTTTTGAGGTGCCAGGTGATAATTTTCATTTGTTGTGCATTTTTATTTCTACAAAGTGAATTCTTCATTTTATCTGGTTGATGATGTGTAACAGGTCTACCACGATGAAAGAAAATTAAGTTATTTTTCTCCTGAGGATGCTTTGTCCATTTGTCCAATAGGAGCTAGGAGTTGAAAGTCTTAAAATTTTGTTGTTGCTAAGCATCTCATTTGGTTAGACAGAAAAAAGAGAATGTGAATAGCGGAAGGAGGAATCCCATCCAGTACTATTATTACTATTTACTACTACTACTTCAACTAACAAAAGCCTTTTCCCACTACTATTGTTATATGAATTTGATGTGGTAAAAGGAAAGTGGAGGGGATGGTCCATTCTTGGGAACCAATTTTATGTCAACTCTGGTCCTTGTGAAGTAGGACAGAATGAGGGCTAAAAGGGATAAGTTGTAATTTTAATTTGTGAACATGTGATTGTATGTGCATAAAATAAATCAATGTAAAAAGCAGAAACACATTTATAGACATTTCTTTTATTAATTTATTTTATTTATGGCACAAAGTGCATATCTATTAAATGATTTCTGTTCTTTTCATTCTTTCCTATTTGATAGGGGCCACTACTTGATCATTGTTGTTCCCTTTCCTTTTAACTGTCCTGACAAACTCTGTTGTTTTTTATGCTGGTACATGCGCCATTTCATTTTGTTGAGGATAAATTTCTGCTTCGTAGTTTACACTGTACATATATAAAATACATCATGCTATGAACATATATGACAATTAAAATTTTAAATTAAAAAGGTGTATGCAACTTGGGAAAAAACGTCTCATGTCTTTCTCCTCTATTTTATTTTATGAATGATAAATATGTTTTTAAAAGTTGTAGTGAGTATGAATGCGAGTAACATGATAGCCCAACTAACAATGCTCTAAGAGTGGAAAAAAATGAGAATAAGATGTAATATCAAAGATACATTTGTAATCTTTTTAAAGGAAAATGTGTTAAAAAGTTCTTTGTTTCTTTTGTGAAATAAGCCTATATCAATTTAAAATGTTTTCTATGAACATTGTGTCTTATTCTTATATCTTCTGTGAGTCTCCCAATCAATGTCTACAGAATATTATTGTCAGATAAGTGGAATGAACAACTTGATACTTTTCTATACTTATCTTTGATGACTGATTCGTAGATATTGTTTATTTTGTGAATGGTTGATGTATCATAATCTTTTTTATATTTTGCTATCAACAGGCACACTCCTGATATCGGTTTATCCTCGGAACCAACTGCCAGTGCATCTAAAACAACCCCCACTTCAGCAGAAGACCCTTTCAAAGTATTTGAATCAGCTTCAGCCCCAGTGGATTCATCTGCAGGCCACTTTATGGACCCATTGGAGGAAATTAGTAAATTTAGTAGTTCCAGAAGCACAAAAAATGATAGTTCTTCAACTTCAAATGGCAAAGTATATGAAGATATTGATCCTTTTGATGGTCTTGGAAAATCTGCACCAGCTTTCTCATCAGAGAGAAATAGCAGGAAGGGTAGCAGTTCCCCAAGGTTGAATACAAGCACAAGTTGGACTGGAGATAAAGAACCAGTTGATAAAATATCTGGGAGGAGTCCTGAGAGGCACACACAAAACAAGATTCCTGTTGAAAATGATCGAGAATTTCCACATGTCCCATTTCACATGCCTACCTATTCATCTGATTCTGATAAACCAGTTGGCCCAAGGCCTACTTCCCCTCCATATGATAATGTGGATTTTAGACAAACCAATGTTCAGGCAGATATGTCTCCGAAATATGAAGATAACTTGGAACCAAGTGAGGATATATGGTTGACAGTATCAGAGATTCCTCTTTTTACACAACCAACTACTGCTCCACCACCTTCAAGACCCCCTCCTCCACGGCCAGTACATATTCCCAAGTCAGGAACAAGTTCACCAGCTTCTGCCAATGCTAGAAAGAAGACTAATGAATTTTCTTCTTTTCCTGGCTCTACCCGATTCGCTCAGGGTCCTAAGTCTGCTCCAGCTGCTGAAAGGGTACCCCCTTCATCTCAGTTTGATGAACTTGATGATTTTGCAATGGGCAGAAGTCGTGGTAATGATAATGAGAGTGCAAATGGTTTTCTTCCTGATGAAGAATTAGAGATGAACTCTGCTGCTGCGGCTATGAAGGAGGCAATGGATAGAGCCGAAGCCAAGTTCAGGCATGCAAAGGAAGTTAGGGAGAGAGAGTATTCAAAGGCTGCTAGGAGTAAAGAAGCTGTGCAAATGGAAAAAGATGAGAGAACTGTGCTAGAGGAGCGAGAAAACCAGGAAAGGTTAGACCGTGAACGGCAGCAAAAGGAGAGGGAAGAAAAGGAGCAGAGAAGACTTATGAAAGAAAGGGAGGAGAAAGAAAGAGAACAACAGCGACTTGAGAGGGAAAGGGCAAGACAGGCTGTAGAGAGAGCTACTAGAGAAGCACGTGAAAGAGCAGCTGCTGAAGCACGCCAAAGAGCTGAGAGGGCTGCTGTTGAGAAAGTTAACGCTGAAGCTCGAGGACGTGCTGAAAGAGCTGCAGTGCAAAGGGCACAAGCTGAAGCTCGAGAAAGGGCTGCTGCAGAGGCGAAGGAAAGAGCTGAAAAAGCTGCTGCAGAGGCAAAGGAGAGGGAAACACGGGAAAGAGCTACAGCTGCAAGGGCTGAAGCAGAAGCACGAGTTAAAGCAGAACGTGCCTCCGTAGAAAGGGCTGCTGCCGAGGCCCGAGAAAGGGCAGCAGCTGCTGCAAGGATGAACCAACAAAAGAATGAAAATGATCTTGAATCCTTCTTTGGCATGGGTGCACGAGCTAGCAGTGTTCCAAGGCCTCCTAGGGCTAACTCTTCAGTGAGGACTTTTTTTTAATCTATAGTTCTATACTAACATATAATGGCCAAAACTTGGCTTCTGCATTTGGTGTGTTGCCATCTTGCAAACTTAACCTTTGTTTTTTTTTTAATACACACATATTTATAATAACATGGGTACAAGGGGTACCCAAACCATTTTACAAAAAGAAAGCGCCAAAAATCATCCCTCAAAAAAACTTGTATCAAACAATGCTTATTCTGTATTTATAAATGTAACAAACAGCATAAAATAGAATAACCATTTCAACTTAGAGGATAAGCTTAGGCCATCCTATACTAAACCTGCCTAATGTAAAAGCACAATCATTAAAATTAACCTTGTAAAAAAGCAGGAAGTTATAGTTAGTGAGTAGTTATTTTATTCTTACCTTTTTAAATTCTAAATAAATGTGATTTTTTAAAATGACAAGTGGATATTTATGTAGTCTTTTAAAAATTTAAAACTATTTAGTACTACCTTTGTTCCTTTTTATAAGAAACAAGTTAGTGTATTTTATACTATAACTTGTTTCATATAATAAGGAACGGAGGTAGTATTAAATTAAAATAAAAAGGTGACATTGACATGCAGGTTAACACTAGAATAATTCTATTTGAAAATTTATTGCTAATTTTCTGAACCTGGATGTTTTCAGGACAATGTTTTTGAATCCCAATTTCAGTCCGATGTAACAAGGAAATCTACAAGTGCATCTACAAGTATGAAGAAAGCATCATCTTCCACTAATATTGTTGATGATCTTTCCTCAATTTTTGGAGGTAGCTTTGTGTTTTCAATATATTTTTTTTACTGTAGTGATTTGCGTGTTTTTTTCATTGCTTACTTGGATCTTTTTCTCCTTTCTCTTTTATGGTTTGAAGCTGCTCCAACATCTGGAGAGTTTCAGGAAGTTGAAGGGGAAACTGAAGAAAGGCGACGAGCCAGGTTGGAGCGCCACCACAGGACTAAGGAGCGTGCTGTATGTATTATTGCATTACTATATTTGTTTCCTTAATTTGATTTCGTCATTAAATTTATGTGGAAGTTTCAAGTGTATCTTCTCATACAAAATTGTTTCACTATGTTATGACCATTGCCATTTTATTCTAGGCTAAAGCATTGGCGGAGAAGAATCAGCGGGACTTACAAACTCAAAGAGAACAAGCTGAGAGACATGTAAGTAGTTTTTTTTTTTTTTTGGTGATTGGGTTTCTGTTCATTTACTTGCAAAAGCTGCATCTACACAATCTATTCATTCCCCTTCATCCTTGTTCTGGCTAACAAACTGTTTTGTGAAAACCAATAATAAAAGTTTGCATTTATTTTTAATATCCTTTATTTTTGTTATCTAATTTTCTGTGCACTGATTTCAGAGGCTTGCCGAAACACTGGATTTTGAAATTAAGCGCTGGGCTGCAGGAAAAGAGGGGAATTTACGAGCTTTGCTTTCCACCTTACAATATGTATGTACTTAGTAGACACACTTTGGTTAATCTCACAATTTTTTCTATCCATATCCATATGGTGCCTGGAAGTATGTAAGCATAAATTATATCTTTATGTCTTCTCTTTGAATTCTTAAGTTCCTATTTTAATGTATTATTGCATGGTGGGATTTTTGTGTTTTTGCATATATTTTCTCAGATCATCGGTCTACTACCCTAGGGCTAGTTGTGAATAGGTGTGCTGATTCTAACACTGTAATACTGATTGTATGGGTTTGAATTGCTCCTCATAGGGTGCAACCATTATATTTATTTCATGAAATGGATATTATTCATCGTAGCAAATTCTGATCAGATATTAGCTAGCAGAAGACCATGTTCTTGGGAAACAATTTTAATTTTGAAAAGATTGTTAGGATGTACTCATAATTCAATTGCAATCAATCCAGATTCCAGAGGAAAGGAGAGTCAGAGGAACTTGTTTCCATAAAAGTTCCTTAATTTTGAATTTTGAAGCAGTGAAAGCAGTCCCTTAATTTATGGTGTTATTGTTTTTGTTACAGAATCCGTATCAATTATATTAACTTGCTTCCTTTATGATTGACGATCAGGTACTGTGGCCTGAATGTGGTTGGCAGCCAGTTTCTTTAACTGATTTGATTACAGCTGCTGCTGTTAAAAAAGCCTATAGGAAAGCTACGTTGTGTATCCATCCTGATAAAGTGCAGCAGAAGGGTGCCAATCTACAGCAGAAATATGTTGCAGAGAAGGTGTTTGATCTACTCAAGGTATTTCTGGTCATTTTATGCAACTGTTATATGCTTTTTTAATAACTGCTTTATAAAGAATTTGTTCTTAGTAGCCAGTGACAACCAATGGGTTTCTGAATTTAGATTAAGTTACCCTTTTTATTAAGCAGGGTTTGATCTCATGATGCTTCTAATGTGCTATTTTTTTAAAAAAAAGAAAGTGTTGTGTTTTTTGTAGTTTTGGTGGTGTTCCCTATGCATACATTATTAGTTCATTACCCTAAAATTAGGTAGCTGCAGTTAGTAGTCAGTTATTTGCAGTTTCATCATCACTTAATAATTCTTCTCCCCTTTTCTTTTTGAATAAAATATGTAGAAAGTGACTTGACATGCACGTGGGTTTGTGTCAAGACTCGTATATTATATTGCTAAGTCCAGAATAGCCTTCATTTTTGCCTGAAAGTTTAATCATTTATTACAGGAAGCCTGGAATAAATTCAATTCTGAGGAGCTTTTCTAGCCTTTTGATACATTGATCTACTTCAAGGTAATTGGTTCAACGATTCTATTCGGAGGGGACCACAACCCTGTTTCATTACCTCCCTAATAGCATATTTGTTTTGATTGAAGTTACAATTCATCAATGGTGAAATACTGCTTCCTTGTCTGGCGTCTCTAAAATCTTCTTGGGTGTAATTGATATCCTTCGAGGGGTTCGTTGGGTTCTTCAAATGTTTATTAATGTAGCATGTTTTATTGATGTAAAATATCTTTTTGTGCTATCAATTTCATTATTCATTATCCCTGCCTAGTGAGGGCTCATGAGTCATCCTTTTTTTCCGGGTTCAAGAGAGGATCCACCCTGAAGTGGGTCCTGGGTGGCCCTCCTTTTATACTTGTGGTATGTATAGTAGGATGTCTTGAATACATATAACCATGGATTGACACCAAAAGCTGCAATTTATACATGGATCTTCGCACAAGCTTCTGCATTTTATACATTTAAATTTGTTTGTCATCAGCGGTGTTCCGTTGAGTTTGTTCAACTATTTTGTTTGATGCTGGGACGGCATAGTCTTTTAGTCTACTGATGAAAAACTTTTGTACGTTTTTTCATTTGTTCTTGAATAATTCTGTATATATTCAACTTTATTTCTATGTACATATTGCGGGTGGTGTATATAAGGCATGTCGAGTTAAGCTCTTGAAAGTTTCGACTTAGTTTGTATGAAGGTGTCAAACTTTGATTCATTTGGTTAAATGAGTCAAATTAAGGGCAAGTAAAGCTTCCACGTGGTCTGTATAATGATGTTATTAAAATTTGACTTATTTAGTTAAATAAGTCAAATATAAAGCTTGACTCGGATTTGATTTTTTTTATTTTTAAGAAATGAAGTTTGAGTAGTTTTTTCCTCTTATCAAATTTATCTTTTTAGTACTTAATGAATATCTGGATTCTGGATACAAATGAAAGAAGTAAAAATATAAAGTAAAAGAATCTTTTAAACATTATATTTATAATTGAAAATTGTTGTTATCATTATCCTTTCCTTTAATTTCTAAAATCGTAGTGTTTGTCATTGAGAGAAATGTTATACTAACACTATTTTATTGATCGTTTCTCTTGATTTAGTTATTTATCAATTAATTTTAACCACCGAAAGAATGTATAAGAAAGCATTGGCATAGTAGATACAAACAACTAAAATGGAATATTACTGGCCAAATGGAATTGTACAATATCGAAAAATTTAATTGTTCTAAATTTTGATCTAAACTCATTTATATAATTGAATTTAAATTTTATTTATATAATTAAATAAATGAATTTTACTAAATATTTATTAATTAAATTTAAATAATTTAAGAATAACTTGCATATTTATAACCATGATTATGAGGTTCCTCATTTAAATTAAACTAAATCTATTAACGATAACTGTATATTTAACATAAATCATAAAAAAACTGTAAATTTAACGAAGTTATGCATTTAATTATATTTTATAACTGGTAAATTTTATTAATTAAGTCAATCATAGCATTTAATGTTCCATTGATTATGTATATTTTTTTTTATAATTTAGACATTTGTAAATGAATGATCTAATAATAAACAGTATTTATAATTTTTAGATCATTTATTTACAAATGAAGTATTAATTAATGAAAGAGGTACAATGAAGTATTAATTAATTTTTAGACCATATTCTTAATTTACTTATTAGAACTTTTAATTTATCAGTTCAGTTGATACAAATTTTCATTTCCAATAAGGTGTAAGTTTATCATACATGCAGTGGGTGGCTGTATATCCTGTCTCGTGTGAATGGGTGTTCCTTTCTAAGGTTCTGTATGAATAAATTTTTCCATCAAAACACTTATAGAACAAAAATAAAAAAGTAAAATAAATTAAACTTTTTATATAAATTAAAATCAACTTATATACTGTCTTAACTTTATATGAAAATTATTTTCATTTAACTTTCTAAAAGTTTAAGTGAATAAGTTAATTTTTGCTCATAGAGAAACTTAATGTATTTTACCTTTTATTTGCTTCTCTTATAAATGCATATGCTGGAGAAATTTATTCAAACAAAACTTTAAAGCAAACGCAGCACATCCATTTTTGGAATTTGGAATCGGGCAAATTTCTATTAGAAACAAGTTGCAGTTGAAACATGAAAATGACATGGGAAATTATAAACCTCAATAGTAAACAAGAAGCATAACGAGGATGACAGATATTGCTTGTTTGGACACATTCAAATAAATGATTCAAGGAAACTCCTGCCTTTGATTTTTCAGACAAGGAGCGGCTTATAGTACTCCAATCGATCCATAAGATAATGGTACACAATAAATCAAAGCCATAGCCATCATCATGCCACTGAAACTTAATAGTTTGAGTGGAATGGTTTGTATTTCTTAAGGTCAAGCAAGACTCCTGCCACTGAGCCAACAGCAGCAACAACTGATACTATGAGGCAGGCCATGCTAAATATTTTGAGACTAATCCATCTGTTACTCCATTTTGGTATCTTCTTCTGTGAAATATACATCTCCACAGGAAAGTAAACTGTTAATGGCCAAAATCCCAATGCCCCAATCACTCCAACAATGTCATTGAAGAATGGAAGCAACATTGATATCACAGTTGTTAGGACAACAAACACTGTCCTCAAAACTAATCTAAACACCTTTAGTTTGTATGGGGAGAAACCAGGAATTGGAATCTTGAACTCCCTGTTAAAGTTGGGCCATCTTTGTGTTACCTCTTTCTCCACAAAGGCAAAGATGGGTTGGGAAAACACTTGGTATGCTCCCACAAGGTGAATTACTATAGCAGCATTTGCAATGTCTATAAGCCAATATGGGTTATAGAAGCCAAAGCCAGTGAGCAGATTCCCAGGTGCAGCATCTCCAAAAGCAGCATACCCCATGCAGCCACAGAGCATGTAAAATGTTGTGGTCACTGCAATACTTATCAATGTGGCCTTCTTCATTGTTTCTGCTTCAGATGGTGGAGATTTTATGGTGTCCTGTAGTCAGAAAAATATTAAATTTTGGCTAGCTTACTATATGATAAATCATAATCTTCTTTTCTTAATGTTAAACTATTCATTTCATCTCTATATTTGTCTTCATTTTAAGTTTTAGTTTTTATACGAAAAAAATAGTGAGTTTTAGTTCCTACGCATGCTTATAAGTTTTGGTACTTGCTGAGAATATCAATTTATTTTTGACGGTATAAAACTACTATAAAACGTACTGATAAACTGCCACAAAAAACTGTGTAGGGTCTAAAAGTTATCGACTATAACTTAAAAGGAGAACTATAAAAATCAAATGAATATTTTAACCTTTTTTGAATTAACTAATTCTTAGTTTTGGAAGGGTATACCTGAATTTCTATGAGAACCACAGCATACGAATAGGCAAAGGCTATGTCACCAAGAGCTTGGGAAGTCCTCCATATTTTTTGGGTCTCTGACACTGGTCCAATGCTGACTCCAGTGAGGCCACCCTTGAAGGGACCCGTTTCTGTTCATGAACCAACCAAATTTTCAGCCTATATGATGCAATGTAGCCATAAATGTAGGAGTGCATTTTGAATATAACCTGCAACTTTGGCAATTCCAAGAGAGAGACCAATTATGGAATAGGTGAAAGACATGATTGCAGCAACTGTTGAGAGCCACCATATTTGATCAAAATCGGGAATTTGAGAAAGAAACATTTCGGTTGCGCCAAAAATTATCATGTATAGGTTGCTTGGCATGTGACATGGGTTTTTGCCCCCAGATTTATGGAAACAGTTTGACCTTTTGATTGCCCTGTCAATCAAAATCAACGAAACAGAATCAAACCCATTAATGATCATCAAACTATATACTACTAATTTTGATCATTAGATAGTATACGCACAGTTAATATGGGAATGCGTTTTTTTAAAGTATTTGTGTAGTTTTTAGGTAACTAATTTTGATCAAAATCAAAATTCAAAATAAAAGTGTGCGGAAAATGAGATAAGCTCAATTATGATTAAATGATTTAAAATAACACTGACATAAAATGATGCTGGCGTAGACTACAAGTAATGCCATTCAATTATAAAGTTTAAATCTGAACTTACCTCATGCTAATAGAAGCGGCAATTGTGTATCCTATTACAATTCCCAATAGATTCAGGTACTGAAATATTCCACAGAACGTAACATTGGCTCCACCTACAAAATACATTATATTGCGAGTTATTCTATACATGTGTTGGGGACAGATCTAGACATTGTGATCCAATTTTTTTTTAAAAAACACTTGATAAAAGAGATATATGATAAGGTTAGTTTGGACAATATATCCACATATACGGTTTATAGGTAAAGAAAATATATGATAAAATAAAACAGATTTTATTCCTAAGTTAATATATATCAACTTATGCTCTTTACATTTTTTAAAGAAAAGTCAAATGAATTGAGAAGGCTTTTATAATAAATGCAAGCGCATTAGTTTATTTTAACTTACAAAAAAAGTTTGATTGATCTTACCTTCTTATTTTCATTCATATCAGTATTTATTAAAAAAATTATTTAAACTAAGCTATTATTTATAAATCATATGAAATTTGTATGATTTTCTACCTTCTCAAACTTTTTAATTCTCCAGTTGGGTTTAATTGTTGTTACGTTAAAATTACCGCATGCACCTCCCAATTTCCAAAGAGTATCATAGACATTAAATGAGCTTGACTTAGCAAAAGTAGTTAAAAACATGAATTAACTTAAACATATAAAAAATGATAAATTCATTTAATATTATCCCAGCAGGTTTAGTTGGATATATGCGAAGTATTGAAATAAACCTAGATGTGTCCTGTGTAAGTGTAACAAACAAAAATCATCAATTTAAGATGCTCATGATTTGCGGATATATGAAGGATCAAATTGTTAGACTACGTGGCATACTATTAGCGAGGAGATTTATCATAGTACAGAATAAAAATTAAATCGTATTGTCTAGGAAAAACTCCCTTTTCTTTTTTGGTAATAGAAAGACAAAGACCATGTGCATGAGTTGAATCCCTTTGACAAGTGGGATCTTCTTTAGCAGTCATAATCTCTTATATATTCTAAGGTGATAATGACCTTATCATTAGTATCACAGAAACATACAGTTACTAATGTTTAATTGATCATTGTTACCAAGAAGTAACCAAAGAGAATAAGAACACGACAGTTGGACCAGCAATCCAACCTAGCTGAGCTATGGCCCAAGCACCCCTGATCCTATCACTGCTGCTTGCTGTCCAAACATTTCCTGCATAGACCATTTCATCATATTATATATTTACATGCACATCTTCTGCTATTTCCTTGGATTTTGAGACGTCTGTGCGTCCCAAAAACATAAAATAAAACAAGAGAAGAGATAGAAACTCTGATGTTTGATATTCAAATAGTGGAACTCTTATACTACAAAGTTAAACTTTAGAGTATAATTTAAAGGTATTTATTGTTAATCTCAATAAACTCAAACTTGGACGGTGGTATAAAAACTCTTTACACAGTTTACACCGTCAATAAATATACTAATCTAAATTTTATACATTATTAGTGTAAATTTTTTTTATAACAAATTAAAAATTAGTTTAGTATGATTTTTAAAATAATTATTATAAAAATTACCGTAAAAAAATTATAATTAGATAACAGTATTAAAATGCTTTTTACCGTGCCAATTCATTCTAACTAAATTTTATATTGTATGGTTCATATGAAACAGAGTTGTGCACTATTCTGTAATATTGTAAGTAAAAGTGGAAACAGCTAAAATGAATTTTTTGCACCAGTTCGTTTGAGACGGCCATCATCATCATAGCATTTGGAGTTATTCTGTGAGTGCGAAGGCAGATCATCTTCGATGCCAAAAACTTGAAGGTTGGTTGTGGCTGCAGGGTTCTCAGGCATCTTAATTTGGTGAAATGTCAGAAATGAAACTGATATTAAAGCAGAGAAAATATGTGTGGGAAACTGTTGATGATAATATATAATAGTTCTCCTTGTTTATAGTAGTAAAGAAATCACACACAATATTACAAGACACAAGACACGAAGAAAGAGAGCAAACTTGGTACAAAAGTACGCTTTGTTATGGGGAGAAATGGGGTATTTATAGAAATGAAACTTCGAAAGTTGAAAGGGATTTAGATATATGCCAAGAAAAGCTCATTTAATTATGTTGTTTAAAATTTAAGAATTCTTTCATAAAACTATTGTTTAAGAATAATTAATGGGAAAATTGGATAATAGTAGTATTTAAAATTTAGTTAATAAGTTGGTTTTATTTTTATAAAAGAAATAGTTATATTACTTTTATTAAATGAAATTATATTCCTTTTCCGTTTTGCCATTTGAATGCTATATATGCGAGTAATTTACTTATATTATTTTTTATTGATAAATGTTAATAATTAATTTGTTGTCAGTGCAAGTAAAAATTTTATGTTAGAAGAAATCAAATCAATCTATTTTGTAATTTTTACGCTTAGATAGATTATCTATTAGTCTTCAACCTTATTAGTTGGTATCACTTTTAGCCAAATATCGACCATTAACTTAATAAAAATAGTATCTTTTATTTCATCATTTTTTCTTAACAAAAATTATTTATGATTTTTTTAAAATATGTTGTAAAAATTATATAACTTTGCAACAAATTAAAAGAGAAAACACAAATCGTTGAAGAGGAATTTACTTTATTAGTTGCATTTCCATCGTGACTTTATTCCACGTTTGTACTCTAACGAAATAGATAAAAATCACACAATCCCTTCTATTTGACTCTTTGATTCCTTTAATATTAAAAGTTATTACAACAAATTCCAAAGAGTATCCCGTTCAAGCTTTGAAGAGTATTACACTTTGTATCAATTGATTTACTATAATACTATGAATGTATGATGGATGCAATAAAAGATTCTATAGGTGACAAAACTGTCGTATCTATGAAATATTTGTAGATGAAATAGTGTCGAGGGAGATATGAAGAGGATTCCCACCTTCCTCCTCAAACAAAACCAAACTGTTTCCAATGTCTTTGAGGAACGACCGAGGCACGTGATACCTATGAATGTAATAAAAATAAAAACCATCATTAGCACGCAAAAGCTACTTTACAGAATTGAGTTTTGTGAAGATAGAATTTCAGAATTGAGTTTCATGTAACTTACAGCGTTTGTGAAGGCTGGCCTTTGGAATCATGGAACGAGATCCAATAACGACCAATGCTTTCCCCATTCACCCAAGCTTGACCTTTTCCCATGGACTCAAGGTTCAACGCAACAGGCTCATCACCCTTGGGTGAATCAAATGCCGTCTACAGTATGATCATCACTCTATATTAATTTCAGGTAAAGAAAAATGGTGCCATTTGGATCGCATAAACAGCAACTACCTTATACCAAGTGAGTGTTTGATTGCAAGTATTCCCTAGTGGACTCCATTGAATAGAACTGTTACTTTTTTCTTCGTATATTTCTAATTGCTCTCCCAGTAATCCAACCTGTAATAACGTACGTACATGACACCAATGTCCTACTGTCCAATTAAATCTATACAACCTAACAGATTTGCAGTAATTAAATGTTCTTGAGAATAATATGGTTTAGTTCCACGAGGAAAACACATATATAATATTTAATTATATAAAAACTCATCATAATACAAGAGCAAAGCGGACCTGATATCCCCATGTAGAATTGGTCAAATCGTAGGACTCTTCACTGCACTGAATTTCCACTGCAGTTAAGCCAGCAAATCTTCGTTCAAGAAATGCTCCTGCATCCTTTTGATTAGAAAAGAAAATCAGTTTTTCCTTTGATATCGAAAGTAATTAAGGTGTTAACTATAAGGAAAGATGATAGTAATAAATAAGTAAAAGCTGTGCTATAGATAGATATAGCTAGATACATTACCGGGAGTCCAACCATAACACTTAGAATAGATATATTATTTGTCCCTTCATTTAGCTTTAGGGGGACCTGTGTGGTGAATGACTTCACATCGTGACTCCCATGTGCTCCTCCTACCAGAGTTAATCAACATATAAGGCCACTTTCTTCATAATTATATTTGTATATTAACTAGGTATATTTGGATGATATCAGTATTCAGCCATTTTTTTCATTTAATCATCTTTTCTTTGTTTATGTTGAACAAGCAAATAATAAACAAAAGGAAAATTACCATCTAAACAACCTAGATTCTCTTTCACTCTTTATTTTATTTTTTTCCCTTCTTATTTTTTATTACTCTTTGTCTCTGACCTTCGTTAAAGGGTTCAATTTTCAGTTATGCCTTTTGAGATATATATATATATGATGATTCTAATTTACCTAGGTATGTGCCATCTGCAAAAGCATGGGTAACATGAGCGGCAGACTGAGCAGTGAGTTTTGATTCACTGCAAGATAAATTATGTTCAAACCTGTTCACAAAATCAATTAGTTTCGTAATTCGTTAGTACCAAGTTTATGAATTACACCATCAGTGATGTGAATATGTGATTCGATAGATAAAAAGGCATGTCAGATATATTTGAACCCTTATGTCAGATAAGTGAATGTATTTGTGTATAACTAACCTAAGAGTATACCAAAGGTAATCTGATTTGTCTTTGGTTACGTTCATTTGCTCAAGTAATGAGTTTGATATTAATGTAGTCTGGTCAAAGTTAGGGATGACATCCTGAAATTGCTCCCATTTATCCGCTGAGCTGAAAGTTTGTATTGTACTTGTCATTCTTCTGTTGCTCTTTGTATTTACCTATGCATGAATGTAAATAAAAGAGTAAAGTTAATCAAAAAATTAATCACTAGAGTTATTTATAATCATCAAGCATACACGCTTTACTTAATAATTCTGACAAGGTGTTAACTTACAGTTGCTGTATTGAAAGTCACATTTTGACAATCTGGTAAAATGCTAATTGATTTTGAAGGCAATTCGTATGATCTGTTGCGGAATTGGACGGTGAACATTTTCACATGATCATTGTTTACAAGGAAAGCAACACATTTTCCTTCTTCTTCAAAAACATAGCCCTGATTGAATTGAAACCAAAGTCCAAATGTAGAGTTGAAATGCAATTAATTAGTGAAAATAAACATCTAAATTAAGAGGGAATGAAAGTACTCACCTCCTGTAGTTGACCTAAAGAGAAATTGCTCTGCTTTCCTTCCAATAAAGTGGTAGAACAAGACTTGATAGCTGCATGCAACTCCTTGAGATGTCCCCACTTGGGTTGCCTTAACAGACCTAATGCAAAAATTTAAAAATAAAAATTTAGACAAGCAAAAGTAGATATATGCATAGAGGAGTTAAATCCAATTATTAAAACCAATTGGGCTCAACCTCTCTATACTGATATACACTTTTGTTATGAGAATTATAATTATCCAGCAATGTGGATGTAGAGGTAGGAGAATAATTAATGTTCTATACTCACCATATTCATCAAGTGGAGCTTGATCATAATAAGATGTTATAACATAAGAAGAACTCGTTCTCCCCAAGTTAGTTCCACCATGATACTAAGTTTGCAACAACAAAAAAAATATGTAACTTAGAGGTTATTCTAGCAACAGAGAGGAGTGGAGAGGGATCCTATTAAGTCAAGAGAGTTGAATATGTTAATATTGATACCATATAGTAGTTGACATAGCTTCCATTTTTTCTTGCAATAAAAAGAGTGACGTGGAATGCAATGTCTTCGGCAGACCTTATGTATGGTTCACCTCCATAAACTTGATAGCTTCAAGAGAGAGAGAGAGAAAAAAACGATTAGCTGGGATATATGATAAATAAAAAGCCTTTTATTAGAATCAATGAATCGTACAAAGAAGTCCAATTCTCTGTCCAAAATGCAGGCTTATTGGGGGAGTTTGGTCCTGTAAAAGTTTCTCCACATCTCATCCCGTTGCATGTATTAATCTGCATAAAAAAGCAAAACTCAAAGGCTGCCAACTAATTACTGAAAAATCTTCTAAGCCATTGGCAGTCTAATAAATATTTAATGAAAAAAATTAGACTAAGAAATTGTTTTGTCAAAGAAAAAAAATAATTTAAAATAAAAATGTCTAATAAATTATGAAATAATCGAATATTATTTTTTGAAAATTATTTTTTTAATATTTTGCTTTAAAAAATTTAAATAAAAAGTGCTAAATTGGTGACAATTAAAAGTTGGGCTGAATGGGACTGACCAGTGGATCAGGAGCGTCAGTTTGCTTGCACATAAGCCACGGTACGCCAGTCTTGAGGCCCACTGCCATTTCTGCAGCCCACTGAACATACCGCGATCCGTCTTCTCCAAATGCTTTTTCCACGTTTTGATATTCATTCTCAATCTTTATTTTTCCATGTTTACGATTTAATGAAAAACAACAACAACATATTTTAGTAAACCACATGGTTCAAAAATCAAAATCACTCATTCGGCAGGAATCATACCTGTGACAATATAATTGGGCCTCCTTGAGAAGCATATAAACCCTCTGACTGCATCATGCTCACTATTTTCGTCGTAAAGTTTTGCATGTAGAGCTACACATTGAAATGCATAAGTTATAAATAAA
Organism: Glycine soja; assembly: GCF_004193775.1. NCBI lineage: Eukaryota > Viridiplantae > Streptophyta > Magnoliopsida > Fabales > Fabaceae > Glycine > Glycine soja. The sequence continues at coordinate 183,282 of NC_041009.1, forward strand.
TATAAAAAAGGATTCATTTTTTATTTTTTTATTTCAAACGTACAAAATGTATTTGTTTTGTGTACAATGATAATAATAAATTTTGAATATAAGATTTTGTGCAAACTACTCATATTTCTTACGACTAGGATGATTTTAGTGGGTAGTTTCACAAAATCAATGGAATTTTGTACGAGTAATGCTATATTCTCTTATGAATTCTCTAATTTTATAAAGAAAACATTAAATAAAAAGTAAATGTATTTAATATCTCTAAAATGTAAAACCTATTCAATATTTATGATATAAAAAAAATAGAAGGATTAATAGAAAAAATATAATAAGTGAGTTTAGAATTATTTATTTTGTAATTACCTTGAAGGGTTGATTGTCAGTTCGGTATACAATGGCGGGAACATCATGCAACCAAAATGGGAATCCCCTACAAGTAATAATAAACAGTGAGAAAGAAAAGGAAGAGAGAAGATTGAAGGGAAATAAATTAAATTACCCGTATGTCCATTCACTTTCGATATAAGGTCCAATCCTGAGGCACACATATAATCCTTGAACTTGTATTTCCTTTATGAATCTCACCAAGTCATATCTGCCGCTGAAATCATACTGCCATATGTATTTACTTTGCATGTACAGCTTAAATTAATCTCATTTCCCTTTTATTATTTCCACACTCAAGTCAGTTAACTTCTTTACTACAAGTGAAAATAAGTCAATTTTATTTAATAAAAAATTATAAGTATTAATGTTTGGACACATGTGATGAAGAAAAAAACCTGTCCAAATTGAGGCTCGTGTAGATTCCAAAACACATATGTCTGAATCACGTCCAGTCCTCCTTCTTTTGCTTTCGATATCAACGCTGGCCACATCTGCAAATAATGGTTTTATCAAAATTCCTCAAAGTTCTCTCTTCTTTGTCTTTCTCTTCCGCTCTTTTCTGTCTAAATAATTGATAGTATTATGCTTACATCTTCATTGTATTCCAATAATTTTCATAATTCGATTATGTACCTAATACAGCTGTTTATGCCAGCTAGACTTTGTTCTTAGTGCATAATTAACTATACATTTTCATAAACAAGTTTCCAAAAATGTGGCTTTGGCATTAACGTAAGCCAAGTACCAAACAAAACACATGATAAAACCAGTTGTTTAAGGCCGTCTTATCAGGAATCAAGCCTCCATTAATTCACCGTCTGAACTATTGGACATATATTCATAAAAGCAGGAAAAGTCTGAAATGTACCTACCGATCACCGATCAACCAAATATATACTACTATCTTGTAAGAAAAGCAATCTTAAAACCTATTTATGTTCAACTAACAGCTTCAGCTTTTTATGACATTGTATTAAAGTTTCCACTTATGTAAGTTTAATTCTTACTGCTTACTACTGTTACTGTCATTCTTCTAATAAAAAGTTATATTTCAGCACAAAAGTGAGTTTGTTTGTTTTTTTGTTATCAGCCAACCAATATTAATCGATCATTTTTGTTAAAATATTGATAGAAGATTAGAATAAAGAGTCTCTCTCTCCTTTTTTCCTTCCATCCTTAATTATAAACTTCTTTCAAACTCAGAATTTTTTAGTAAACTGGGGTGTTTTTGAGAAAATTGGCTTCAGGACACTTCCAACCCTCGCACATACATACATAATATAGAAGATGAATGAATTGCATATTAGGGGGATTGAATGAAATGCCGTAGATGAAGAGGAAATTAAAGGCATGATTACAATTACCTGAGGAGTGCTGCGAGGATAGTGAATGGAACCGGAGAAGAGTATTTTCCTCTGGCCATCGATGATAAGGGATCTCCCATCATATGTGACCTCTGCCATTGCTAATGTCCAAGACCCTAGCAGCAGAATCACCAAAGCCACCCAATTTTCCTTCTCTGATGACGTCATGACGACTATTCTCTAAGAGACAAGAGAAGAGACTTGGTTTTGCAAGTACTTCTCTTCTCTGAACCTGTCAGGCATATATATATATAGATACATATATGTATATACATATATGTATTTATAGTAATATTGTTTATATGTAACAAATTATGCGACAGCTTCAAAATCATTGATGGGGTGCCAGTGAGTGACATTATGAAAGTATATGACTTCACAGAAATTAAAGTATACTTTATACAAAGTATTTTTTCGCACCCTCTTGCACAATCAACATATATTTCTGTTAGTTGTGTATTTTTTCACTCCTCTCTTACACAATAAAAATATGTTTATGTTTCATTAATTTTTTATGAAATAAATTTATAATTAATTGTAGATATAATCTATCCTTTTTAAACCAATCAAATTGATGATGATATAAATTATCACTTTTTAAATTAAAATTAAATTAATTAAGATACAATTTATCTTTTTAATAGTAATTATTAATTAGTATCATATAAATTATCTTTTTTAATTAAAATTGAATTAATCATGATAAAAAAATTCATTATAAAAATAATCAAATTAATTATTATACAATTTTTTCATTAATAGTAAATAAATTAATTGTGATATTAATTTGTATCATAATTAATATTTAATTTTAATTGAACTATATTAAAAGAATGAACTATTTCATAATTAAATTTTATATATATATATATATATATATATATATATATATATATATATATATATATATATATATATATCAACAGAGGAAAAATGAGGTGCAAGGAGTGAGAGGAAGGGGAAGGCAAAGAGGTGTAGGAAACAGGGGAGGGAAAGGGGTGTTGCTAGGTGCACCGAGTGTTATTGCTGGTACACCCAACATCACTTAAAAATACTAGAAATGCTCCTTCGATGTTTCGTTGTGCGGATCAAGTTGATCCATAAAAGACTCGTGGATCAACTTGATCTGCGAAAGTCTCCTGCAGACTAAGTTAATCCGTGTAAGACTCGCGGACCAAACGCGGATCAAGTTGATCTGCGAGTCTTACACGGATCAACTTGATCCGCAAGTTTTCCACAAATCAACTTGATCCGCAGGCGACTGAATTTTTTAAAAAAGTTTAACTTAATTTTAAATGACATTTGTAATATTAGTTTAACATTTCTAATTTACTTACTTCCATTCATAATATGTCGATGAATTTCGAATGAATTTGTTATAAATTTCGGATCAAGTAATTTAAACATAATTGGAAAAATAACACTAATATTATTAATCAAAACAACTTAAAATATACAAATGTTAAGTCAAATACATCGTCAAAAACTAATGATATATAAAGTGTGAATAAACTATTGTTGATCCATGCGCCGTCTACGTCGAGACCTCACATACACATTGCGGTCTTCTGTGACACCCCTGGCAATCCTGAGGCATTTTTGGATGACCTCTTCATGTGTCGATGTGTCGGGCGCATTTAGATGTTGCTCCAAAGCCTCTGTGATTGCATGGCAAACCTCCTGTTAAATAGAAAACAAACGAATTATATAAATTAGTATTAAAATAATTGAAGTAAATGACATACATCTAACCAAATAGTAACACTTACCACTGCATGTCTGGGCTTGTCCGCATCAGGATCTGTATGTGTCGATGTCGGTGTTGCCTCATGAGGGATATGACTGGGCTGCGTCGCATATGCATCTCGAGAAGGGATCCGTCTGTGGTGCAGTCATGAATGGATGCGATATAATGAAGAACCAGTCTATGTAGTTAGGCGCACACTGACCTGGCACAACACATAGATCACCTACTGCCACCAGATGGTCTGAGTAGTGCGTCCACGTATCATCCACATCATCATATGACACCCATGAATGGACAGGGTGTGCAGGAATGCATTGGACGTAGCCGAATTGGCGCATAACCCTTTCCGGTCTGTATCTGACAACAACAGGCCCCCAGCGGAGCTGTCTCGAGAAGCACGAAATCGGATGAAAGTCCTACACAGGTCGGTGCTCCACATATGGCATCCAACAAACATCTAGGATCCTCAGATGATGCAGGCGCTGCCTGTACGTCGTTGTAGATACCTTCTTCACAGTCTTCTTTATCGCAATCCATCGACACGCACGTGGTGACACCTTGTCGTAGTTCGAATTAGCATTGCACTCCGCAACTGACGAAAAGTGCTCGTATATCCAACACTACAGGGTTTACACGAAAAACATACATGTTAATTAAATATACATTCATTAAAATATTGTTGTAATTAAATTATGAAATACATGTTAATTACTTGTAACAAGGTGATGTAACCAGCAAGTTGTCGGCTAGTGCTGAGATTGACATCATTAAGCTGATCGTACATATGGATGAGGCCAACAGCTCCCCATGCATACCACCCAGCAAGATTGAGGTCACGCAGGACCTCTAAGTGTACGACATGAACATGGGTTACACTCTTATTTGCAAAAAGAGTGCAACCCAAAAGATGCAGAACATAAGTGCGAGCGGCAACTATCCAGTGCTGTGTCTGACATCTACACTGGTATACGTCTCGCAGCCACTGCAGGCGTATGTATGGTCCACCACATTGGCCTGTCTTGGCCATGGCCACCTCTGCTGAGACCATCAGTAACTCAACCAACAATAGCACCGCCTCGTCGGTGCGCAGAGGCTGGAAGTCATGGAATTCGCCAACGATCGGCAGATGGAGAAGAGACGCGACATCGTCCAGCGTGATCGAAGCATCCCCCACAGGAAGATGGAAACTAGAAGTCTCCCAGTGCCACCTCTCGACAAAGGAGGATATAAGTCCCCGATCGTCGGTGTCTATCGAGCACGCGATCAAAGGACTTAATCTTGTCCCAGCAACCATGTCCTCAATTGTAGGAACAAGCCTGCCCAAGTTATGCACCTTCCTTTCATGGGAGGATAACTTCAAATCAGGACGTTCCTAAATTGAAGTACAAAGGAACACACAATTTGTTCAAATAGCGTCAATCAGTAACCAAAAACTCAATATAAAAGAATACTTAACAGACTTGAATATATAAATACCTGTCCAAACCATACGTTGGCTGCAACATGGTCAGCATACTCCGTAAGCACTGTTGGGTCCTTGGGTCCACCCGGAAATCCCTCAGGCTCATCTACAGCATCATGTGCACCAATATCCTATGCGTCAGTCTCTAGACCGATGTCCTGTGCGTCAGCATCTACCATGGGTGCACCGGTATCCTCTGGTACCGCAGCCGAGTCCGCAGGTATCGTAGGCACATGATCATCAACAATGACAGGTACCCGTCGCCTGCGTGCCGATGCCGTCGGCCTTCGACGCTGGGGAGCACCGTCAGAATCATCACTATCCCCTCTTCTCCCCAGACCCCTGGTAACAACCCTACCTAACGCAAACCTAATCCTCTAGTCTTAACCTTGATTTGCAAATCTCTACCACAAACGTATTTGAGTGTTTTTTTTGTTTTTAATTTCTCAGTTAGGATTTTGATTATAGGTTGCTTTGAAGGAAAAATAAAGTAATCCATGTACATGTACACTTTTAAGAACAAAGAGGTAGAAGGTATCATGTCACTAGGGTATGTGTACATGTACACTTCCGAGAACTCAGTGGGCTCTCTTGCATTGAATCCAGTGTCCCTTTTTTAAGTTCAAACAAGGGATGTAGGAATGCTCTAGAAAGTCATTAAAAGGGATTATAGGGTTCAAATTTTTTAAGCATCCTTTTAGGATTCTAATGAGTCACTAAACTTGATCAAAACTTAATAGTTTGTGTTCAAGGTAAAGCTACAACTATTAGTTTGTGTTCCTATTTTCAATTGCATATTCACTACCATACGGGACATAAATAAAGTAATAAACCACTAAAACCTTCGAAATATAAATTCACACCAAACAAAATATCTTAAACAAACCCATGTTTCCGCATCATACCTCATGCTTTAGTTAAACAAACCCATCTTAAACAAAATATAAATCTCATAAATTAATACAAAGCAAAAAATTTTGTTAAACATTATAATTTCAATTTTTAAAAACTAAAAAAATTTACGCGAATCAACTTGATCTGCATGTTTCGTGCGTCGCATAACTCAAACATGGATCATGTTTTTTAAGGTTGTGGATCATCTATACACAACAAAGAAGACGAACCAATGGAAGCACGAAACCAACAACACTGGAAGCCTACCATCATCTAAGATGCGGGTAATGCCTACAAACTACCAACTACACTAAACAAACAACAATGGAAGCACGAAAGCAAAAGGCACAAAACGCTTACCTCGACGGAGAAGCACCAACAAAGAAGAAGAACGAAAGCACCACCACGACGCCGTCAACAATGGTGAACAACACCACCACCACTTCGCCAGAAGCAACAACACCCAGTGGTCGCAAAAGCAGCAAAGCGCAAGAGAAGACGAGAGGAACGCGGAAGAAGATGAACTGAGCTCGCGGAACAGAAGAACAGGAACACGGAAAAGAAGAGGAATAGGCGTTGGGTGCACAAATTTTTAAAAAAAACCACAGGGGTATTTACGTATTTTCACATAAACTGTTGGGTGCACCTAGCAACAGCCTAGGGAAAAGTGTCATCTTGTATGTTTCTGAAAAAATAACGGGGTGAGAATAGCAACTCCCTCGTGGTTTTCAGCATAATATGGGCCAACTCAATCTTCAATAGGTGCTAGCCCGTTAACTAAGATGAGTCCTAGCCTAGTTGAAGCTTTGTCTATTATATATTTGTCCTTTAGTGCACAAGGCAGTGGGAAGGATGAAGAAGCTTCCCAGACGGTGCCAAACATACTACTAGACGACAAAAGGTTCATATCCCTTTGGACCTCTTGCCTCTTTCTACATCCAACTAGGTTTACCATTGACAAAGATGTTTCTTAACTATGCTCATTTTTTATACATATATTTAAAAATTGAGTACGATATCAACTCATTTATAATACTCAATCAATTAATTATGTTCATTAAACTAGTATATCTTTATTTAATTTAAACAAATAATTTATTAGATTCGGACCACTAAATAGACGGCGGCGAGCATGTATCATGATTATGTATGGAGCAAAAGGAGCTAGAAAACTTGGTGATCAAGTATAGACGTAAGTAGATTCCATTTCATAATATTGTGACCAAAGGAAAATTTCAAGGACCAAAAGATGGAGAAAATCTTTTTCAAATCATATCCATAAGCAGACAAACTAGCACGAGGGCTTGATTCTTAACAAAAATCATTATTATTTTAAGTCAACAGTTAGTAGAAATTCTAACGCAAATCAAGTGTTCACACTGAGTCTCGCACATACTCTAAATTTAATTACTTTTATTGAATTAGATAAAATATACCTTTAGTCTATCAAAATATTTCTATAATCAGATTAATTAGTCCCTATAAAAATTTAATATATTTTTAGTTTTTATATTTTAATATAAACATATGGTTAAAATCTCTGATAAAGAATTAAAAGTACATGACTTTTGATAAATAGAGGAATTAAATATTAATAAATTATTGTTTGTTTGATTAACGGTGTGTGGTTTGCTAAGAAAAGAAACTTTACTAATAAACAAATAAATGTTGCTAATTTAATTGGAAAAAAAGAAAAGGGAAGAGGATAGCAAGTAGATTGACCAAAGGGGAACCAAAAAGGTTTGAAATTTGACAAAATCAGAATCCCAAGGGCCAAAACATGAAATTATGATTCCTATAAAATTGGTTGTATGGGAAAGGACTTGTCGACGAGGTAACATCCGGGTAGATTCCATATTAGACCAAAGTCCTTATCCACGTTCGCCTAGGATCACCAACCACGTCACATGGAACTAGGTTTCACATTCATTTTCTAATCCCCTAGATGAGAATGTTCTCGAAAAATTAAATTATGCATATTAGTAGTATATACCAAATGCATGCAACTCTGAATAATTTATCCAATGTTTTTGACCTCGTACCTGTTACTAGTATCATACTATCATTATTAAAAGCAAGAGGATGGCCTAAAATTTGAGTGTGGATCATTTTACTGTTTAGTACGGAAAGAGGAGTATCATTTAATCTTTGTGTGTATTTTTTTTTACATACGCACACCTAAAATTTGTGTGTGCACATTGCTGCCTTAATTTGTGTGCTGTGCCATGTTTTAGCCATCGGAGAAGTAAGTTAATTTATCGAATGAGCCTCTGACACACACGGTCACACCTAATGGTCAAAGAAAGGCAGTATTCAATTTAAGTAATCAGTGTTTCAGGGGAAGAATATTCGTCCCAGTTTTAAAGTAATCATATATACTATTAGTACTTTATTAGAGTGTGTTTTTGGTACAGTTATTAGGCTGTGTCAAACTGGCTCTCTGATTGTTTTTAAGAAACTTTAAACATTTGGTATCTCACATTAATTTTTAAAATTCATTCCCAAATAAAAAAAATCACATTCAAGCGTACCTACTATTCTACTGTACCTAACTACTGCTCGTGCCGGCTTTGTTTTGCTGTCTGTTCTTGGGATTGTTGAATCTGACTGCCATTGATCACTAGGAAAAAAAAAAGAAAAGAGATCAATTGTAAGGGCTATATAAGGACTCCTCGTAGAAAATTCTTGTTCCATTGCTATATTGTAGTAGAATTTCTTTGTATGTCTGTGATATAAGTATATTATATATTTTTTCATTTTTCAAAGTAAGCAGCAATGAAATGAAAATGTAATGCAAGGTTTCGTCTTCGTGAAAAAGGCTTTTTTTTTGCTTTAAAATTAAACTTGCCTTTATGATGTTCTCTCACGTGTATTTTGGAATGGTGCTGCCTAGCATGGCCCTAATGTTTGGCAGCTTGAAAATAACATGTGTCTGAAGCAAATGACATTATGGGAAAAGCAAAAACGATGTTGAAAGAAAACAACTAAGCAAATAAACGCTCAAAACACAAAACAGGTGCTACGTAGTGCGCGTACTTTCCAAAGGCGAAGACACGGTTATTATATTTCACCAAAAAAAGAGACATGGATATTATAAAGTAGTGGTTCTTTATCTTATTGGATGGGAGGGCAACTTTTCTTTTATAGACAAATTATATTTCAGCCTTTGGGATTGTTAACTTTTTTCATTTTTATGGCTTGGGGATCTGTATCTATAGAAAACCTGAGATATAGTAAGCAGTTTATGTGGAAGGGTTCTGATTCTTTCAAAGTGAGTCGCTCACTTTTGAAGAAGAAAAAAAAACATTATCTCATTCGGTGATAAGAAAATCAATGGTCAATATTACGTATATATACATCACAAATCATGCATATGTTAAATATCAACACTTTATTTTTTTCATCAACAATCGAGATTATATACTATATCCTTATTATAGAGGAGTCAAATCTTTAAATATGTTTGGTTTTGTTATTTAATTAATATTAAAATTTCACCTTTATAATCTATACCATTACCAACCTTCAAATGCAAAAATTTTATTACGTGAATTATTGAGTAGAAACTTCAATTCTAATTAAAGAGTAATCGCAAAAAAACACTTAAAGAACTGCAACTTAGTTTTTCTGCAGTCAAACTTGGATAGTTTTGAGATCGTTGAAAACTGAGAAGGAAGATGCATGAGATCTGCCAGCTAAATACAGAATATTTGATGTATATCCAATACTGCATCAACTTACATTGACTTTACCCTTTGAATCACAACTCGGTAATTAGAATGTAACACCAATACAACAATAAATACCCTTTATCCTTATCTTGATGGACCTCTATACCTGTTCCAATATACTGATATAGTAATAGTAGTATACACAAGACTGTATTCACAAATCACAAGTAAACATAAATTGGTATTCAATAGTACTATCACCCTGCTCTATAAACTGCAGGACAACATGCATAATGATACCGTCCTTATGCATGCCTGAACTATGCATATTTTATGATCAAATACTGACATCTCCGGATTTTGGAATACGGCTGCAATCTGCAGGTCCCCAACCAATCAACTGCTTCTCATTTTCAAACACCATCACTTTGTCTTGCATGGATATGTCTGCATAAACAATAAATACCAAGATTTACATAGTGCAGAGTTTACACAACATTTCGACGAAAACTGCTGAAGAAGTTAGGAATTAACGAATCGTAATATCCATTATCTAAAATGGGAACTAGAAGAAAAGATATAGTAACAACACAACAAAATTCCTACCTCCAATTAGATTCAGTTCCTCCAACCCTACTTCAGAGCCATTTAGAATGCCCAGACAAACATTTCCCAGGTTCTGGCAAGAACGTACAGTTTGTTGGCATTCAGACATGAAATGCATCCATTAAATATGATAGCAGCAAAAAATGTCAACAAACATAGAAGATATTGATAGGTTAGAGTGTAGAACTCACAGATATTATCAGATAAGCTTCAGGAAGGATCTCAAATTGGGCTTTAGTTCTTCCACCATTGGTGAAACCAAGTGCCACAGGCTTGAAGTATTTCCTGACTTCACGTAGGCTTGTGAAAGGTCTTTTACCGTGCCAGCAGAGAGGTAAAGTCTGATCATCAGGTGCTACTTTTAAGGGCTTTCCACTTAATTCCTTCTTCAGCTACATTTGGGAAATTGAACAAATCTTAAATAACCTTCCATTATTTTCTGGCACAAAAGTATAAAATAAAATCCTTTCTTCTCCAATAAAATCATTTTACTTTTAGTTACTTAGAATCAGCCTCAAGGGTATACCATATACATTAGCAAAACCATTACTTAAGTTAAAGTACTTTCTATTCATTTATTTTTTCTTTTTACAATTTGAATCTTAATGATGAAACTGGCATGATCTTATAGAAAAAATGCCTCATGCTTAAGGAAATACTTCAAATATGAGAATATAGTGAAAATTGTTTTAACTGACCCAAGAAAGTAGTGCTTGGTAAGCATGAGAATTGAAGTAAGTGTAAGAACTTCCAGTGTCAAAAACAGCAGTCAGACTTCCAACCCCAGTTTTCCTTCCTCCAAAAACAAGTTCAGCTGGCCCTGCAGAGTAATGTTTTCTGACACAAAGCACAGAGAACTTTGAATCATTAAGAACACGTGGAAAATGTAAAAATGGGCATCTGATTTCTTCAGGTGTACTTACGAATCTACAGATGAAATTGGAGTCCAAGTCACTCGAGCAGAATCATATGCATTCCCAAAGAAGATATACCCTCCTCCTTGTGCACTCAAACAATGTCCAATCACATTTCGTACCAAGCCCTGACTATTCAACTGGGATATCAAGCTGGCCTTTCCCCTTCCAAGGCCAAGTAATCCATCTAAGGGATGGTAAGAAGAAGGAGAAAATACTTGATCATATCCACATCTGTAGAAAGGTATAAAAAAGAGAGGTGTATTAGATAACTATTAAGAATTTCTTAACAAAAATACAAAGTGACACAAATTATAATCACCCGGGGATGTAAAGATGACATGATCAAGCATATTCCGATCACACAACATTGGAGTGTTCTTCTGAAATTTTTCTAGGCAATACTTAAAGCATATTATATAAAGATAATATATCCAATTTCTCAGGATTTCTGGACTTCATAAGAAATTTGTAAGATTAAAAAGAAAAACAATTTTACTTATCCCTGAATGGGAAACATATACCATGAAAAACACAATTGATCTGGTATTAATTATTTTTAATCTCTCAATTGTAGTATGCATAACAATCAACACACAAATTAACCAGTTTCATAGACTTGAGTAAGCAGCCACAAGGGTCCATTCTGAAGTTCTCACTTTCAGTGCTCGTGTATTTCAACCTAATTCACTTGTACAAATCATTCTAACCTGTATTGGTACTTACTAATTGCTGTTGCAGTTAAGATACGCAAACAACTTTGCTGAGTATTTTATCTCAAGGCCTTTTCTAAAAGCAAGCTTGCAGAAATGATAATACATCAAGAAACCATTCATAGACAAATAAAGTAAAAATGGCTGAGAGGTGGTGAAGCAAAGCTTGGACTTGGAGAGTAAACAAACCCGAGTGCCATCCGAACTTTAAGTTGGACTCCATTGGTGAAGTTGAGAAGGTAGACATCATTGAGAAGCACGCCAAAGGTCGAGTACTGATCTGCATAATTAATTTCATAGTCACATTGATCAGGGTGTTCACAGTTGTAGTCCTCAGTTGGCTGCAAGGATGCACAAAGGGGATCCCTGCAGGGTACAAAGTCATTGCTGGGCCTGTAGAGTGGATGGGGTGTCTGAAAAATAATAAGCAATAAATTAAATTCAAACAGACAAACATTAAATGTATCTCTATTCTCTCACTGCATCTGTAAGAAAGGATGAGCTTGTCAATCTCATAAGGTTTTGGTTGGCACTTCAAATTGGTGGTTGGCCTATTAAGATTCTAAAAGGAAATAACTTTAGGGGGATTTTCTTTTCATATAGGTTATAGGTAGTGAAATATTACCTCAGAGCAATGAGTACAAGGGGCATCACATTGGAGCCATGTGAGATCACTACCCGTGTCCACATCAAGAAAATAAGGCCTTGCTGGCTGACCGATATTAAGAGTAACATTATAGAACCTGTAAACATTGAAAATTGAAATAAACTGATTTATATTAGAATACTAACTTCCTTCACACCATCAATATCAAAAGACGTTTCACTTTAATTAAAAAAGAAATTATACATTATAAATGTCCTCAAAAGATTGCTTTTTGTTGGGAACAAATAACTAAAGTTGTTTTTGCTATATTCTTATGGAAAAGTTTTGAAGCTATGTACATACCCAACAGGATAAACGTTGCCATAAAGAGGGAGCACAATAGAGGAGCCAGCAGGGTTCAAAAGCCTTGACCGTGATGACGTGGCTTCACTTGGGAGAATCGAGTTCCTTCCACTTTTGTGTTTGTTACCACCAAACCAAGCAGAACAAGAAGACATGTTGAACAACACCATCACTGCAACCACCATCACCACTTTCCCCATCTTCATCTTTTTTTATTCCCTCTCTCTCTATCCAACCAAATTCTTGTTTCTTTTATTGTTTTATTTATTATTTGAATGTATGAATGAACAAAAGAAATAGAAGAGTGAAGGGGTTGAGTTTAAATCAAAATACTTGATTCTTGTTGAAAGTGTTGGTTTTGTTCATGGGAATTGCTTTGGCTTCTCTAGTTGGTGGGAATAAAAGTGACAACCTTGTATTGGGTTTAGGAAGGAAGAAAAGACAGAAGAACCTCGGCATTGGAAGTGGGATTGCTTCTCATGCTTTGACTTCTGGTTCCTTTCTTCCTCGTAAAGAATATCACAATCCACAACCCTTCAGAGTAGTTGAAAGAAAAAAAAAATGGAAGAGAGGGTGGAATTGGAAGCAGTGTACGAGTGTGTTAGTTCAGCTTTTGTGAGACTCTTCGTTAGCTTCTTGGAAACTTCTTCCTTTCCTCCTTCCAACACTGCAACCAAAATACTATTGTTAAATTTTAGTTTTGGCACGTTTTTCTTGAATTACAGGATTCGTTGATTTTTAAAATAATTTATTATATATGATAAATTTATTAATTTTTTTAAATAATTCAAATAATAATATATAATTAAATAATTATATAAAACTGATCTACATTAGTATATAAACATTAAGCTCATATTATTTGTATTTTCTATGTTTTTATTTATAAGACTTAAGTTATTATTTTTTATAAGTCTCAATTTATAACATTTTTTATATTAATTATTTTTTTACTAAAAATATTCTAGTGAAAGAAAAGAAAAAATATATTAATAAATAATTAAAAGAGAAATAAATATTAATGAGAAGGATAATTTTTAAAAAAATTATAAATTTAAAATAAATTTATTATTATCAATTAAATTAATTATTTTTTTAATTCTAATAAATTAAATAATTGGATCTTATATATTCAAACAAGTACTAGTATCGTCAAATTTATGCGGTTTCATAATCACTATGGAAAAATAGTATACGGCAATAAAAGCACTGTAAATTTGTAGGCCCTAAGCGATGGGGTTGGGCCCATGAGGAATTACAAAATGACAAATCGAAAATTGCCTTATATAATGACGAATAGTTAATTTCTAATTTAAGACTTAAATATTTTTTTATTAAGTTAACTTTTTTTATTTTTGGTCTGTGTGAATTTATTTTTTAATTGAAATTATTCAGTAAAAAAATAACTTGTAATTATTTTTTTGTGGGCCCGCAGACCCCGAATGCACGACTTAATTTTTGAAAATACTAACAGATAATATAAAATCCAACGTATTTGGGGTCTGCGTTGCTAATCCAAATTAAAAGCACTTGTACAGTCAGAATAATACAAAACGACTTAGAATTTGGATTTCTTTTAATTTCACCACATTTATATAAAATTAATCCTTATTGAGAATTTAAATCCTTCATTATAGAATTGTTTTCAACTTTACTTAATTATAATTCACATTTTTTAATAATTAAGAAAAATGGTTTGTACGGTTATATATTACAAGAGAAAAAAGTTACACAATAACTGTGTACATAATCATTCAATTACGATTTATTATATATAATAAATTTATTGACTTTTAAAATAATTAATTTAAAATATTTTAAACATTAATTTATGATTTTCTGATAATATAAAATTATTTAATACATAAGCATTAAACTCATATTTTAAAGTTAGATTAAATTAATTTTAATTTTTAAATATAACTAAAATATACATTTAAATTAATCTCAGACATAAATGTACATTAAAGTAATGTTGTTTGATTTATATAGTCGGTCTAATATTGTAAAGAAAAAGAATTTCTTGTCGCATGCATGTTTTAAACGTCCCCCATAAAGTTTTTCATAAAAGAGAATATGTAAGCAAGGGGGGTTTAGCTTAGTAGTTGGTTAAATCGTGTGGGCGAGTGTTATTGTAAAATTTTTAATAATATGTTCAATTCTTACGATAAAAAAAAAAAAAAAAAAAAATTCTAGAAGATGCAAGTTGTATTTCGACTTACTTTTTTTTAGGTATAATCTTGATATGATTACCGAAACTTCAATTTTAATGGGAGAAAGATGAAACAATAAAAAAAATTACACCAAATTTTCAATCTTTACATAATACACTGGGAATGAGCAAAGAAGTTTAAGTGTGAATAAATCCTTTTGTCAAAAAAAAAATGAATAAATCTTAAACCGAGAATTAATTTATAGGCAACCCAAAGGACTTAAACTTATGAGAATACTTTGAGGTTCCATTAGGAAAAAAAGAATAACTCCATGCCAATCATAGTTTAAACTAAAAATTGAAAATAATTAAGCCGTGAAGCATATGTTGTGCTGCTTACCACTAATCTATCAAGCAGCGACATTGTCTTCGATATCTCATTCATTAATTTAGAGCGGAATAGCAATCAAAGAACAGATTCATGAGTTTTTTTTTTTTATTAGGATTCATGAGATTGAAAACTCGAGGGGAAAATTGTAATTATCTTTTGCCACTTCAACCAAAGTGGGAAGCCACGAGTCACTGCCCTTGCACATTGTTTTAGTACAGTACTTCTAATTCATGAACGTTTTTTTTTTTTAAAGGGACCTTATCATCCTTAAGACCACCCCAAAAGAGAAAGAATAATTTGAACAATATTGCCACTAATAAGGGCCTTCAATAATTTTTCCTTCTGAGGTGTATACGGAGGGTACCTAATGGTAGAATCTGCATCAAAACTTCTATAGAGAACTGACTTCCTGTGGCTGAAACTATCAAAAGAGAATTTTCCATGGTAACAACCCATTCCACTCTCTTCAACTCCTCCAAAAGGCAACCCACGAGTTGCAACCTGCATGCATATAGATAAGTGTCTACACATAAACACATTTAAATGCATGTATATACTAGCTTAAATTTTTAAGTTTTGGTTTCATTTGATAAATATATGTGCTCTGGATTTTCAGGTTGCATTTCATTGCATGCTATTAAAAATTAGGTTGCAAAGTCTTAATCATCTAGAGATAGAGGCCCAAGTTCATCAAGTGCTTTATTATTTACTTTGTTTTTAAAGTCAACTTATATCATTCAACCATCAGAATTTCTCTCATGCTAAGTTGAATCATTTTATGTATGCAAATGAAAGATGCCAAATAAAGAGAGCATAACTTTTCTTTTTCCCTCTACAGATGGGGCACTATCAGAGAACAATTGATTTATGAAAATATGACCATAATTGAAGAAAATTATGTTAGCATACAACAATTTTTCATGTATAAATTGTAGGAAGAGAATATTTACATGGATGACGGCGTCATTGATGAGCATCCCTCCAGAAGATATCTTATCCACATAATCCTTCTTCAGCTGCTCATTGTTTGTGAAGAGATATGCAGCAAGAGGTTTTGGCTTTGATTTTATTATACTGTAGCAATCTTCTATATTGTCTACCTGCAAAAATGTAAGGGTAAATATAACAACTTTATGCTAAATATGAACAAACATATCAAGTCCTTCCCGAGATAATTTTTGTAAGAGTAAATTTGGTTGGAAATAACTAGGGGAACAAGAGAAATAAGGAAGATAGACAGCACATGCTAACACTGCTTGATATTTGAAGGGTGAAATCTTTCTGGAATCTGGACAATACACTTGAACATTTGAAGGAATAAATCATCTTTTTAATATGTTCTCATTCACACAGTGGCATACTACAAGAAAAAGAGAGGCAAGTTTCAAAACTGGTGTTTTAGGGTCTCTGTCAGTTGTAACAGGGAACATGAAACTGGTCAACAGGAATCAGTTATGGTTTTTGCAAAGGAGTTGGAACGAAAGAATGGCCACTACCAGCTGGAAAAGAAAATTAAGGTTAAGTTATAATAAAGGGGAAAATGTGAGCATAAAAAAAATAAAGGAAAAAATATGTTTTTGGTGCTTGAACTTTCGGCCAAACTTGGTTTGGGGCCCTATAGTATTAAATTGATGAATTTAGTCCTGCAACTGAAAATATGTGAATTGAGTCCCTCCTCACATTTAAACTTAACATTTAGTGACAGTTTTTGACTGCCACAAAGTTGGAAAAGGGACTAAATTTACATGTTTTCCAAAAGTTGAAGGACTAAATCCATCAATTTAAAAGTATAAGGACCAAAATCAAGTTTGACCGAAGGGAACAAAAACATATTTTTCCCTATAATAAATGAAACATGTTTTCCCTGCATCAAGAACAGAATTATTTTCTTGACAAAGATCCATAATCCTTGCCAACAAGTCTTAAATGTTAAATTAACTTTTTCATTGTGATCTAGTACTCACAGTGACGATTGGCATTATTGGCCCAAATATCTCCTCTTGCATTATCATAGCATCTTCAGGAACACCCAATATGATAGTTGGGGCAATTTTTCTGCAATATAAAGGAAGAATTGGTGTTATGATATAGTATAAGTAATATTTGCAATCTTAAAAATTAAAAAGGGAATGCAACTCACAATTTCTTCTCATCCCTCTGACCTCCCAAAACAATTTTGTCAGATACCTTATCCTCATCCAAGAGATTCACAAGCCGCGCAAACTGGTTTGGAGACACAATTCTTGACATGTCTTTTGACTCCATAGGATCTTTACCAAAAAATTGTTCCAATTCTTCTTTTAAGGCATCTACCTGTTGAGTGAGAAATTATCGAGAGTAATATATTTTATTAGGCAGCACACAGAATTTTGTAATATTGAGGCAACCTTACCAGCTTTGGGGCAAACTCTTTTCTTGTGATGATATAATCAACAGAAATGCATGCTTGTCCACTATTGCATGCCCACTTGCCAGCTATTATCCTCCTTGCAGTAACCTGAAAATTCAGTGATTGTTATACATGAAATTACATTGATGCGTAAATAACAAGATCCATTGATGAGTAAATAACAAGATCCATTGATGATGTTACTTGTAAGTTGACATCTGATTCAACAACAGCTGGGCACTTTCCTCCAAGTTCCAGAATCACTGGAGTAAGATGCTTTGCAGCAGCAGCCATGACAATGCGACCTACTCTAGCACTACCTGCAAAAAGCTGGTCTATCATGCATGGAACCTTGTAATGAAGTAAGCATGTTAAATGAACTAAATACGTGTGACTTTATAATCAAGTGAAAGCTTCAACAGTGTCAACTCAAATTTCTTGGTGCAACTTATGATAAGTGATTACTAGAATTAGACATATATATGGGATGGCTTAAAATAGAGCCAAATTTCATACAGCTTCAAAAGAAAATAATATCAAACAATTGGACCATACTATTAACACTGATATTTTACTATTCACATTGCATACATTCTTTGAGACTGATGAATCTGTTTGATATGGTATGATCTTGTAGGATATTGTCATATTGATACAATAGAAATTAGAAGACACATTACCTGTATAAAGTATCTTATCCCACTTCTGATCCAGGAGTGCAGATGTTTCGGGAATAGCCCCTTCAACAACTCTTATGGTAGAGTTGTCTAGATATTGTTCGATCAAATTTGCAAGCAGTGATGATGTTGCTGGAGAAATTTCTGATGGTTTCAGGACCACAGCATTGCCTGCGGAAATGGCTCCAATGACTGGATCCATTGATAACACTGAAGATAGGAAATAAGAACTAATCAATGGAAAGGAAAGGACAAGGAGAAGATGCCAAGTCAACACATTAGATAGTGACAAGTCATGATTGGTGAATATCAAAAGATTATGTTGATATGGAGAAGGTTACAAAAGTATAATAGACTTGGCTCTAATTTATTGAAAGTTTAAGCAAGGGAATATTAACCTCTGGCTAAATTCATAGACAGAGAGCACAAATAAGTTTAGAGCTTGAAATAACTGGTGAAATTTGAATTTTGACAAAGAAAACTTAAAGAGTGCCGAAGAGTTTTATTTACAGGACAAATACATCCCACTACAAGAGCTCCACAGTGATGAAATTGGCTGAGATGAAGAAAAGCTGTTCTCAATTATAACCAAATACGGTTTAGATATATAAATAGAGTGAAAAGGGAACATCTTCTACATACAGAAAGGAAAGTTCCATGTTGAGATGACCAACACAACCCCCAGTGGTTCTGGCACAATCTCTGCTGATGATGGATATGTTGTGATTGAAGTATTCACCTAAAAGGGTTAAAAAAAAGAAAGAAGCTTGGTTGTTAATTAATAAAGCCATGTTGAAACTTGTGTTTTCTTGGCAATTTACCTTCTCAGGCTTCATCCATTCTTTCAGCTCTTTAAGTGCTTCACTACATGAGGATTTAGCCTGGGAAATCTGCATTAAGAAACACTTACATCAAATCTGGTGACCATGATGATGATGGTGAGGCTGAGGAGATTACTGGACAAATGGAAACATCAAATCCCATCATGACAAAAGGGAATGGAGAAAAAAAGAAAAAGGAAAGAATTCCATAAATTAATGGCTAACAGAAGGCATATGAAGCATATAAACAAAATTATAAAAGCAAGAAATTGAAGACCTCGGTTATAAATGCTTCAAGTCGAGGTTTTCCAAGGTCCTTATATAGAGCTTCAGTAATTTCCTTCTCTTTCTCTTCTAACATCTTAGCTATGGCTTCCAACTGGGAAACCCTCCATCCATAGCTCTTAGTCATGCCTGAATCAAAGCTCTTTCTGAGATCTTTAACTAGCAAATTAGCCTTCTCTCCATCAAACACTTGCTTCTCTTCTAATTCTGGCATCACTGATATAGTTGCAGAACATCTTCACAAGGTAAACCATACATATGCATGCAAGAAGACCACATGAAAATAACATCTTAGTTAAGAATACACAATTAAAACGCTCCATGACCAAAAGGTGGAGGGAGAGAGAGGGCTTACATGAATGAAGAGAAAGCAACACAACGTGAGTGGAAGTGAAGTTGCTTTTGAAAGCACTTTCTGCTTAAGTGGCCTCCATAGGCTCTTCTACCAACTGGGGCACTGTTATTAGGAAGAACTGGAGTAAGAGGCTCATCAATTATGATGAAATGGTAGTTTTTATTTTTTCAACATATTTTGGGCAATTCTATTATTCAATTGGGTGATAATGCTTCCCATCAAGTTGCATTGATCATCTTAGTTTTCATCATCACAAAATAAATAATATATGAACAATCACTGGGTTAATGAATCAAAAGGTAGAAGAAAATAAGCTCAAAAGTTAGAAAAATACGTACCTAGCAGCAAGAAACGGCCCAAGGCAGAGGCTTTTCATTGTAGAACAAGAAGCTGAAAGAAAGATCTTTGGTAGTGATGTCTAATATTAAAAATAAAAGAAGCTGCATTTATGTGTATATATATAAGCCGGAAATGGAATGATTTCTCAGCCATGAAAAATAGGAAGATAATGTTTAACACATTTAAAGACTTGGTATTAATCATGGGTAATTTGACAAGGACATAGCCAAAAATAAAAGAAACGTTGTAGACTTTTAGTTTAGCAATGAGAGAAAAAAATCTTGTGCACTCAAGTCAAGTTTGGTAATGGAGTGGCTGGGAATTTATGTCGTACGCGAACTCACGTGGGTCTCTTAAATCCTAACCGTTCCATGCATGCATCTTTTATATGTCACAACCCTTGGATCAATTGATAAAAGCCAGTAAAAATACATTAGTACATACAATAATTAGTGTACTATGTTAGTTAAAGACAAAAGTGTAAGTAAAGTGACAATCACGATACAGAACAGTGGCTTTGTTTTGTCTACCTGCCCAACACAATAGACATAGACACGTTTGAAAATTGTCCCAATTGAGTGGTAAATCTAGGATCTATGAGAGACAATTTATGTAAAAAATAAAAAAAGAGAGGCAAATTACTCTGACTACTCCAATATTTAGGCCTTATAACACTTACATTCCCTTGTTATTTTACTCCTAAGTAAACTTCCCCTAATTTTATCATTCTGTTACACAGACAACCCTGCACATTAACACCGTTGGCTTCTATTAACTAGAAGGGGTCATGTGCTTTGCCCATGCGTGTTTAATGAAATACATGGACCAACCTACCATTGTCTTCCTCATTTGTAATGGAAAAAAGAAAAGAAAAATGAGTAACACAGGAAGAGAATAACAATCAATTCAAATAACTCAAAATCTTCATACACGAAATCGATACAAGATTTTGTGTTTCTTATTGCCTTTTTTTTATCGGCATTAAATATAATAAAATATGAAAAGCATAATAAATTAGGGAAAGGTATTGACGGTGGCGGTAGAGCGGTAGTTGTTACAAATGTCGGTGCAAATTCAATAAATCAGCTTTCTTGAAGGAAGGGATAAGAAAACACAAATGTAAGAATGAGAACAAAAAAAATACCCAAAGTATGTAAGATCAGAGGTGAGAACAAATGAGGGGGCTTAAGTCATAAGGGTTGTTTCGCCATTTCAATAAAAGTTGACACCCTCAGTCACGGAAGCAAAAGTAATCAGGAATACATGTCTAATAATTCCTAAATTCATTATAATTTACTCAAATTAAAAAAAAAGTTGGGATAGAAGATTCAAATATACAAAATTAAGGACGACAAAATATATAATTGAATAAATATTTAAAAGTGAGGGAGTATATGTGCATCTAGCAAGTAAGTGTGGATGCGTCATTTATTGCAACCCACAATCAAGAAGAAACACTTGTTTAATTGTGCTATTTTTATTATAATTGAATAAATATTTAATATTCAATCTACGTCTCTACCTTCCACTTTAGTTCCATTTTTCATTTAATTGATAAGCCTTCCACTTATGTTTCTCATCCATATAGTATTAACGGATAAAATAGCTCCCTATTCATACAAGTCATTCATAAGATATTTCGAGAGTTCTATTGGATAAAAGAAGATTATATATCCATTAACTTGTAAATCCACTATTTCAACTTTTATCCTACATAGTTATATAAAATTATGTGGTCTTCCACTAGTATAGATTGCACAAAACTCAGCTCCAATCCCAAGCTTGTTATCAGACAGTTTTCTCCATGCCATT
Source organism: Glycine soja (assembly GCF_004193775.1). Taxonomy (NCBI): domain Eukaryota; kingdom Viridiplantae; phylum Streptophyta; class Magnoliopsida; order Fabales; family Fabaceae; genus Glycine; species Glycine soja. Next base: position 205,201 of record NC_041009.1, read on the forward strand.
GTAAAGTTTTTCGGTTGAGTATTAAACAGTATCCTCCATTAAAAATTGTACTAATTCAGAATGCTGACTTAGTTTTAATAGTGTTGCTGTAGCGTCCCACCAATTTCAAAGGGAAAGATAGAAAGAATGTGGCCCCGTTACGAACTGAAGCATCCACGGAGCTTATATTGCCAACCTTTTGTTTTTGGAAGTGTCCCTATGAGGATTTTGCAGTATATTCCTTTAGTGTGTGTTTGGACGAAGAATTTAGAAAATTTTAAATACACAAAAATTAAATTGTATCAAATGAATTTCTTGAAATTTTAAAATTACTTGTTTGGATGAAGAAATTCACATTCTTAAGTTTTATGATTGAGTTCCTGCTTCACTTTTATTTGAATGGTACAAATGCCCCAAAGAAATTTATTCACCATGCTAAATTCCTTTTTAAGTTTGTGGATAGTGTTGAGTTTCGACGAGAGATGGAGATTATATTTCTAATAAAATAAATACTCTTTTTTCATTTTTTTTCTTGTTTCTTTAATTAATGTCACAAGATACTGATTAGTATTTGTAAAAAAAATAAAAATAAAAAAAGGTGTTGGCATGAGCTTGCTAATGGAAGTAACCAAAAATACAGTCTCATGTGCAAGAAATCAAGAGTGATATTTTTTATGGCTAGCCATTGGCAAGTACCACATTATTATTTATTTAACGAATGGTTTGCACTGTGCAATTTCTCTAGTTTGGATACTTTTTGATGACCAACCAAGTCCATAAGGAGCCCAGGATTACACATGCTCACCCACATCCATACAATGTTCTGTGCGTGAAAGATCTAAAAACAACTAGAATTCATAAATCTAGCTTGCAAACAACATAATTGTCATTTTACATTGAACAAATATGAGAATCTACCAAATAGACTCATAAGTCTTATCATAATGAATATCTATTCAAAATCTCAAAATTCAAGATAGTAAGGAAATGTTAAGGAGAGGTGGGAAGGATTTTTTTTGTTCAAAACAATCAAATGACTTAACAAAGATCTAAAGCACTATTGATAAGTGTTATATTTTAATTAATATGTGATTTGAATATTGACACTTGTGATTTCAAGAACTTTTCTTAAAAACTTTCCTTAATTTTGAGTTATTTGATAGTTAAAATAGAATTAAATGTTTTGTTTATAATTTGAAGGTTTATCCAACTTTTTTTCATGCAATTTTGTAGATTAAAAGATTGGTATATGATGGAAGTAAGGTGGAAGAAGTGGAAAACATTTTTGGAGAAATGAATAGTTGATTCCTGAGTACTTGGAGTTTTAAAGTATCATGTTTCTTCGCTCAGGCGAGACCAGAGTCACGTAGGCAAATGAAATCTGTGAAAATAGAAGATTGTCCAGTAGATTTTCTCGTATAGGTGATAATGATTCGCCTAGACGAATGCACTCGTTGTCCAAGATTCGCCTAAGCGATAATCAATAGCATGGGTGACCCAAGCTTTCTTCAACTTGAAGTCTTCTAGTTGCCTCAGCAAGAAAGTCTCGCCTGAGCGAATATTCATTAAGTGACTAGTTCTCTATGTAGGATTGAATGTAATTTTCATACTCTAATGTATCTCTTTTGATATTCATGTATATATAAATCTTTTCTATCTGTTGTCGGTATCCTCATCATGCTCTTTATGCTTAATTTTATCTAATCAATAGTCTCATGAATAGCTCTTGAGTTTGACTGGAAAGTACTCTCAAGAGTCTAAATTGAATAAAATTATTCTCTATGTTATGTTATTAGGAATAAATCATAGCGTATTGATTATGATCTTACACTTATTTGTAATGTTGGAATAATTATTGAATATGCGAGGAATAAATATTTGATAATTACTCTTGGAAATGTCATATGCGAGAAATCGATATGATATGATTTAGTGTGTGCATCAACTACAGTAAAAAATGATTCATATGTGTAAATTTCATTAAGATACTAAAGAGCCAAATGATGAAATCTAATCCTATGTTTTTTTTGATTGAGTTCAAATCCTTTTTCATTGCTTTTCTCATAATTATAGGCTTGCAACTTTTACATTATTTACTTTTATTGTAACAAACCAATAAATTTTCGATCAAACATGTATATAACTATTAAACTATTTAATATTACCAAGGAACTGAGTAACCCAAGTTCCCGAGAAGACGATCTTAACTACAAATTTTGTAAACTGTGACAACAATTGGTACACTTGTCAATAGTATAACAACTGCACTATGGGATCATGTTGTGTGGGCACCATGGGTCCTTGAAGCCCATATTCCAAAGACAAGAAACCAGAAAACGAACAAGATTGCCCAATAACGTGCAGGTCCATACTTGATTCTGGTAAGCACAAACTGCAATAACCAGAAGTATACAAAAGGAACAATTAGACTCTGACACCGGGATTCAAATAAATAAAGCGCAGTTATGTATATGCCACAAAGTTCAAGCATGTTCAATATTTTTTCACAGTTCCTGACACGATAAATTTGGACATAATTCATTCAATTATTCAAACTTCAAAGATCCATGCTAATTGAGAAGAAATCAACTATATGTCAGGGTCTTCTTTTATATTTCAATTATTTTTAAAAGCATAGTCAAGTTTTTTTTTCCCTAGTAGGTCACTGGTATCTTTCACAGGAGACATACTTCACTTGGGTAGAAACATAGTCAAGTTTGAATCTAGCCAAACATAACCAAATCTGAATAAAATTTAACAAAATATGTGGGGAAGCAAAAGGAAGGTACACAAAGTACTTACAAAGCGGAAGAAAACCACCACGGCTAAAGCACAAACTCCTCCAAGTAAGATATGAAGACCACTTCTAGCAGTTTTCTGGAAAACAAACACAGGCGGTATTATGCAGATGCTTCTAACCAAAATCAATAGGGAAGAAGCAATATATACACACAAACACACATAAGTGTACCAAAAAACAAAGAATGCAATAAGGCTATTTAATCATTTTGCCCATCCAAAGTAGTTCCTCTCTTGAAGTAGCCATGAGTAGACCACCAAATCAAGATTTAGGAGCAGAAGCACCCTTCAAAATACAAGCATTACGTTTGAACCACACAAACTGAAGGATAGCTAAAAAGGCCCACATAAGATTTTATTTTATATGTTTTTACTAGAGCTTTTAAAAGTTAAGTAACTACCAGTGGCATGTTTTATAGTTACCCATAAAAAATTGTTCTAGCCGTCACACACAGCCAGTGCACCTTGATACTCAAAAAAATTGTTCAAAAGGAAAATAATCACCTTGCAATGCAAAACAAGTGGCATGCTTTTCTTAGCTAGACTAGATGTGCACACATCATACATATCAAGAGAAAGTGAGACGGGATTGCCCATGCGATTGCAACAAGTGATTTGCATTAATCTTGTTAAGTCCCATCGACCAAACAAAAAGACTTGACCTTGGAGGAACCTTCAGGCTTCTAGATGGGTTTGTTGAGGCTCAGAAGGAATCTTGAAAACTAGAAGTAAGACTTGGAAAGAGAAAAGAAAATATGCAAGATATTCTCCACAGAAATTCAAAGTCCAACTTTCCAATCATTAATGGCTAAGAGATATATACAATCAAGTAGGAACGAAATGGATTGTAGTTCACTGTCATTCAAAGCTACACTAAAATGAAAGTCCCAATATAGAGAATGACCCTAAATAGAATAAAAGCAGCTAATGGTGAGTTGAGCAACGTAGACTAGAGAGATGAAACTGGAAAGGAAAGGCCTCTAAAGTAGAAACATTTCCTACCCAAATGTTCTCCCAAACTAGTATTGATAGAGACCCAAACTAGTATATTTGTTCCATGCATGAGTAACACATTAAGCCTGCCTCAATGCATGCATCAATATTATAACCTCAAAATATAATCCTACAATTTTGTAAGTTGAAGGTAAAATAAAAGTAGTTATATAAAATCATGGTATCGATCCATGTATGCATATACAGGCAAATTCCAGCAAAGAAAGGGCATATAAGAACTTGTCACATAAATATATTAGTAAATTTAGGTACTTATCAGAATTGATACTAGATTTTATATACCTTTCCAACACGAGGAGCTATAAGCCATGCAAGGGTGATGGTAAGCAGCCCCGTAGCAAGCAGGATCCCTGTACCCTCCACGGCCCACTTGGTTGCAGGATTCTGTGTGGGGGCAGCATCTTCAGTAACAATACTTAAAGGCTGCTCAGAAACAATCTGTGAAACTGTGTCCACACTGCTGATGTTGTTATTGTGACTGTTATTATAAGGACAAAACCATAGTGCAATCTCACTTAGCCGTTGCCTCCGGATAGCAGCCACAGCATCAGGATCCACAACAGCATTTGCATGAACATGTGCGGCACCAGGATCCCCACTAGCAGTTCTTTCCCTCAATACTTCATACTCCTTCAAAGCACCAACAACCTTATTGAAGTCAGAAATTCTGATATTATTTGCTATATGTCCACATATTTCACAAATGGTAGATCCATGGTTGACAAACCACTTAAGTGCACAAGCATAATGTACTAAAGCAAGGTCGTTTTTACAAGAACATCCAAGTTCAACTAATTTATCTTGATGACACAAACCAAGTTCCAAATCGCTTTTACAAATGAAAACCTCCCCATTAGGGCTTACAAATTCCACCATACCAGCATTTTTCTCATTATTTCTGTCAAGAGACGTATTTTCGGGAATTCCATCGCCACCACCATCAGATCCCACTTCCCCCTTGGTTTTACACATTTCTGAACCTGGAATGATGCCCAAAAATTCTAGTGCGGCATCTGCCTTTTTATCAGATTCGGTACATTGGCACACACGACAGGTTCCCAAGCCATTATCCTTGTCGAGACTAATTCGAGCATGAGATTCTAAATCCACATTCTCAACACTGGAGGAACCATCATCACAGACTTCTTCCTTTGCCATTGCTGGCGTATTTTCTCTGCTCATCTGATAAGTTCTGTGTTAAGATTCAAAGACACAATTGGATATTTCAGATTATTGGAACATTCTATTATACTTGAATAAGGTTAACGTAATTGAGTTCGCAGAGACTTCTTCTGCAACAGCGTACAACACAAAAAAAGAAAAAGCATACACAGAAATAGTAACAAATTAAAATAAATGGAATAAGAAAAGGGGAGAAGTCTAAAGTTCAAAGAGAGAAATAGACGGAGCCAAAGGCAGAGATTAGATGATAGAGTGAATAAGGATAAAGAAAAATGAATATAGAAATGAGAAAGTGATATTGTTTGAAATTGAGTAGAGTAGTGCTAGAATGTAATATTGGAGCGGCATAAGGGATTGATTGATGGGGCGGCACCCACCCACCCACAAAGGGAAGATGAAAGTGAAAATCCCTTAATAATTGAGTTAGAAAAAGAAAAGATCGCAGATTAAGGTGACTCACCGAGAGAGAACAACAGTGCAGTGGAGTGCGTTACACGGTCTTCTGAGTTCTGAGTTCTGAATGCGGCGTTTCACTCACTTATCACTTATCGACTTATTTACTCACCCATTCCACACAAATCATTCATTGCCACTGTTCTGTTTAGGAGAGTCTGTGTTTATCTTCCCATCCTCTTTCATTGTTTTTTCTTTTTCTTTTTATTAATAATCAATTTGATATTCAGAGTATATTTTAGGATATCAAATTAAAATCTTTTTTCAAAAATTCTACTTTGTCAACTAAACTATAAACTACAGAAATTGAATCCTCTTTCATTCCCTTCACAGTCACAATACAATATATTTTCACCTCTCTCTGCACGTACATCATACATCCCAATTACGAATTACGTCTTTCTATCCTTTTCCTTACACACTTCATAACGCATATATTTCTTTCTTCTTTTTTGTTTTATTTTATTTTTCCCTATTTCGTTGGACTCCTCAGATCTTCTCGTCTTAATTCTTTTTCTCCATATACATTATGACTAAATTGATTGTGTTTTACCGTGTAAAACAATTTTATCTTATACTTTCATTTAATTACAACTCATTAAATACGTTGAATTTTATTATAATAATTTTAAAAGTCATATTAACAATAAATTATAATTTATTCATAATCATTAAACTCATAAATTATTAGTATGATTAACAATATTTTTCTTATAAATTATTAGTATGATTAATAAATATGATTGTTCTAACTTAATACTAAACTTATAAGGTTAATTGGAGGAAAAATTGTTGTCATTTAAATGAATTAAATATAATACAACTCAAGGATTTGAATGGATTTGTTTAAATTTAAGGATACAATAAGAATGGCTTATTTATGAGAACAAAATCTTTTTTTTTTCATGAGATATGATAAGGATGACTAAGAAAATAAGAGAAAAATAGGAAAGAATAAAAATGATAAATTCTTATCTTTTTTCAGTGTTTGATGTACAACTAAAAACCTAACATATAATTATATAAGTTATATGCAAATAACAAAATTATCTTAATAAAAAAAGGATATTGATTGCTTTCAACGAAAAATTATAATTTAAATAAATAAAGTTGTTAAATATGATTTTTTATTCCATAAGAAACAATTCTTAATATTTGAATAAACTTTTAATAATATCACTTTAAAACAAAATGAATAAATTATTTTTCTTTATAAACAAATAAATATCTATATTGTTTAGTGACCAAATATTTCAAAAGTAAACAATGCAATAACTAATTAATGAAAAAAGATTAAAAACATTCAAGTAAATGCTTGTGAATTTTTGTGTCGGTGAATGCTCGTGGGTTTGGTTGGATATCCTACAAGTACAAACTGTCTGGGCGTAGTATTAACTTTGGCTCATTTCATTCTAGTTCTATTCCAGTATCCTTAAGCCTTAAGGGTTCAACAAATTAGCATGTGTATTTTGGGATTTGACGTACTTTATTCTAAATTAAAATCCACCGTATCTAATTTACACGTAGTTATATAAATTAAAATAACTCCCGCAAACTCATCTCTTTCTTCAATCTTTTGTTTTTCTCCAGTATATAAAAAATTATAGCATTGCTTTCCTAATAGCAATTGATCAATGTAACTGGAAAATTTCGCAATAGAGAATAGAAGATATTTGATTACAAATTCAAATCCCCTCTTGGGTGGATTGTAAGATAAAGATTGGCATTGTCAAACATGGGAATGATCCAACTATGGTCTAATATGAAATTACAAATAAAGAGTCCTGGTTTGTTTCATACAGACAAGGCTTTTCAAATTAATCCTTTTTTTTTAAATTTTTTTTCTAAAGGCTGTGAATACATAGGAATGGTTTAATTTCATTTGATCCTATTCCCAGCCCCACATAAAAAAAACACCCTGTTCATGATCCCTTTTTCTTCAACTTGTTCTGATTGATTCCAATCCAAATGCTGCTATCTTCAACTTGATGAATTATGGCCTTTTGTCTTCACGAAAACCTTGATTGCATTTTCTTGCATCCATTTTCAGGTGCAGCTCTGTAGCAGCAATGAAGAAGTAAATGGCCTGTTTTGGAGTCAGAACATCAACAACATTACCCACATCAAGTTGGAATTTCTTTCCGGAATATAATTGCTTGCTACTGTTTGCAGCTCTAAACAGCCACTCATCTAGCTATTTCTTTTTTCTATTTTAATTCCATCTAATCAATTTAGAGTTTTTTAAAGGTTTTTTTTATTTCTTTATTGAATTTCTTCTCCCTTTTCACAACATAAATGGATGACATTTTTTTATCCAAAAATCGACATCTCATCTACTCATATTATAAATGAATTTTCCATCTTGTATGACTATTAATAATATTAGTCTCAAATTTGAGTTTTAGATATTTAGTTGTATTAAATTCTTAAATGAAAATTTTGTCATTTTCAATAGTCTTATAAGTTCAAACATAACTGCTTCCGATATAAAATACGCATAGTTTTTAACAAAAATTAGTAAGATTGTCTTTTGTCAACTTGAAAATAACGTCATTAATATTTTATATTTTGTAAATGATTTTTAATCGTCATTTAAGCTAAACGATCAAAATAAATATTTTAAAAGAAAAAAAAAATCAGAACGAATTTTTATGATAAGAAACAATATATATATATTAACTTATTTTATTTAAGATTATATAATCATTTTTAATGTGAAAACCTAACCCTAAATCATCACAAGTTGTTGGAGCATTTAGAGGGAAAGGGGTGTGGGCTCCATCCATGATTTTGTATGTCTTATGGAACCTCTATACGTGTAGGAGAATAAAGGGGAGCACAACTATTGTGTGTTTCGTGAGGGTAAAGAGTGCTTTAGTGTGTGACGGAGTTTACGTGAAGAAAGGGTTCGTATGGGCTGTGTGTTTATGAGAAAAGTCATAAACCTTTGAGTTATACACAGTTCATTCTTTTAGTGTTTGAATACAAGTTATACAGAACTAATTTTTTCAAAGGATTCTAACTCATTTAAGAAAAAATCATCTTTCTTGTATTTATTTATTTATAACTAATTGTAAGATGAGATTATATACATTTTCTCTGTAGCACCAGAAAAATATACATTTTCTGTAGATTTATTTCTACACTTATTAAAACAATTTCATAACTTCATACTACTACGCCTCCGAACAAAGTTTACATCTAACTCACAGAAAGCTTCAATAATTATGGATAAAGAAAAATGTTACCTGTTACCTGTAAGGTTTCCTTGAGTGTGAAAAGTCTGTGATTCCAGTGATCACATAAAAATTCAAAACGGAAATACCAAAGGCAAGTGATATTTGAACTATCTTCAATCATGTGAGGCAAAATATTCGACGAATACAAAGTAGCATATTATAAATTTAATCGTGAAAAGTTTCATTATGAAAACCCAATGGATGATTAACATTTGGTTTCACTGACATTGATCTTGCCCAAAAGCTGAGAAATACAATAGAATTGCATTGTTATAATCATGATATACATGTGCTTACAGTAGCTTAACCCTTTCATACGTTTATACCCTTTTATGGCTTCATTGGTGTTCCAGCATACATTTGGCATTTTAGCATCAAAATTCCAGAGAAGAATGCACCCAATCTTTGATTGCAATAAAGTGAGAGGTTTGCAAGTATTGAGACAAACCCTGTCCAGAAATGTCCTGCATGAGTTCAGGCACTGAAGTATTGACCCCAAATTTATCTTCACGTAGTCTCTCTTCCAGCAGAAACCTAACCATGAGACAATGTATTACATTTCACTAGCTATTTGCAAATAAAGAGTTTCCCAACTCTTAAGTTCAAGTATTCCAACAGGTACAATCATGTTGGCTGGAATAATAAAATGAAGAATGTGTAGAATTTGAAGTTTGCCACAATCCACAAAACATGTGACTAGTAAAGAGATGGATCAGGTGATGGTTGATTTTGAGATTCCCATACAATTTTCAAGAACCATAGCACAAGAATCAAAATCCAAGCATAATTTAAATTTTCCCATAGAACTCTCATAAAACTTATTCCAGCCAACATGATTCACACCTCAAAGGTATCCCTCCCAACCTAGTCCCAATTCAATGAAAAAGCAAAGTTTATATCTATGACAGCTACCACTACCAATCTACCACCATTGCCACAAATAAGTGGAGCCATAAGTCCAAAACTTCATTACCTTATATTCGTCTTGACTTCTGTTGTGCAGGGTATCCCGGCATCCCCATTTGCTCCTTCCTTCTCAACTGTTCAACATAGTAAATTTGAATAACACAAAAAGGAAAAAACAAAAGAAAGAAAGAAGTTAAACCCTTGCTCCCCTTTCCCAATTCCCATGAAACACTAAACCTGTTGCGGCTGATGGGCCTGTGGAACACCTCGTTGCTTTGAGATACCCCCAGGATTCATTCCGTCTCCCATGGCTGCCTGAGATGAGAGATTATAAGCTGCCATTGCTTGAGGGGGCATTCTTTGCATTCCAACAACATTCACTGGCCGAGGAACAGATCTATTTGACCCATGAGGACCAGGCATGCTGCCAGAAACTGCATTTACCTGATTCAAAAGAAATAAGAAATAAATTTAAACAATTAAAACTCTGAAGTAGAGCATGTTTACACGTACAACTTGTGCACAAGCTAGTATAAAACCATACTTTACCATAAATGGGTATTTTTAAAACCAAGGCAACTTAAATTTCATAAAGGAACAATGATATCAAATGCACAAATCCCACTCAGCATTTTATTCATACATACAGGATGACCGGATGACCCATAGCACAAGGCTCCCACCTAGTGAGGTCTATGGAGGGAAAATGTATGCTGTCTTACCCCACAAACAGAAAGAATGCTTCCAGGATTTGAACCTCTAGTTCACAAGGCTACCTTATCACCAAGGCTCACCCTAATATTATTCACACACACAGATATTTAAGCTCAGCAAGGAACCAGACAATCATATGAACAAAAGGCAGTTGGCATATTACTAATAAATAGTTAAGTAATTATATCTGCCTTTTTTAATTATACTAGTATAATATCCAAACTAGTGCAAGTCTGGAATTTATTACTCTACCATCTATGAATTTTGTAAGGAAATTTATAACGGTCTTGATGATTAATGAGGAAAATATATTTTGTGCAAGTCTTCCATAATTAAATTAAATTACAAAAGTTGTATACATGAAAAATGACAACTTAATTTTATTTTATCATGAATCCATAATATATGACACTTGGACAGTGTTACATATTTAATTAAATAATTAAATAATAAGTTTTCAAATTGAAAAGATATTTAAATAAAAATTTACATAAATCGTATATGGCATATACAACTTACATAATTTTTAAGTCAGCTGCATATGTCATACACATTGCATAACTTTTAGAATTATAAAAATTATATAATCTATTATGGCATAGATGACTTACATAGTTTTGTAATATTTCAAAATTTAAGGTAAGAAAAGCATTTTATACCCTAATCTTTGAATTATTACTCTAGTTGCACTTTCATCCTTACATATTAAATTAAGCATAATATACCATAATTTAACACAATTCATTGTAATTTTCCCTTCCTATCCAATTTAACAGTCAATTTTGACAGTTAAATGTTCACACCATCCACCTGATATTTGGGCAAAAGACAAAAAAGAGAAAGCAAATATTAAATCTTCAGTCCAATGCAGAAAAATCTGCACCATCATCTTTTCAAAAATGCTCTCATTTTTTATCGTGTAAACACAAGTTGTTGATTAAAACAGGGCTTTAAATAGTGTCCTATAGCAGTTCAGTAGAATGGAGCGGCCCTTGGCCACTACAGTGGCTTCCATAGCAGAGAGGATTAGTATAGCAGACCAATTAGTGGGCTGAATAGCAGCTGTAGCAGACAGGATATGATAGGGATAGTACTGCAGGAAGCAAAACGCGCTATTTAGATAGGTTGTTAGAAAAGAATAATATTGTTAGGATATTTTGTGATTCTGCTTATCTTTTTGTTAGTGTTGAGAGCACCAAATTGTTACGTGCAGCGGCTTGGTTGCTGAACTTCGAGGGTCAGCACCTCCAGAAGAAGAAGAAGAAGAAAGCTAAGGGGAGGAACTCTGTTATTTCATTCATTCATGCCTCCAAAGGGAAGCACCTTCGTACATATATATAGCTGAGTGTTGGGGAACAAACTCCCGACAACACTAACAAAAAGATAAGCAGAATCACAAAATATCCTAACAATATTATTCTTTTCTAACAACCTATCCAAATAGCACGTTTTGCTTCCTGCAGTACTATCCCTATCAGGATAGCAGCAGTATGTGTTGATTTCGGAAAAAACCCTCCGAACAAAAATGCTATGGCTTTTTTAGGGGGTTATTTTTTGGGATTTCAACTTCCAAAAATGAAATCTACAACTGTAATAGTAGTGAAAATGATAAAGAAGATTTAGATTTAGAAAATGATAATTGATGAATCCTATCTAGGAATTTTGTATTTGACTTCTGTTAGTATTTACTTGTATGTTCTGTTTGAGACGCCTATTATGTCATGAATTTTGAGTAATTTTTATCATTTTGAGAATTTATATGTATATAGTACAGCAGCTATCCTGCAATCCGATCCCATTATAGCATTCAGAGCTAGTCACCACTATACAGGATTTAAAACACTGGGATCAAAATGTGGCAGTCTAGAGAAAACAAAAATGTTTTGTGATTGAGATATTGTGAGGAGAAATTGTGAATACTTCACAAGAAGTGTAGGCAGTTGAAACTTATGAATTAAAAGGGTGTTGATGCTCACAAGTATGATTTTATCCAAATTTTAGCTACAAAAATCAGAATTTTTTTTGAAGTAGTTGACAAAATATCTAGCAGGATAGGTTAGTTGATAGAAGAGGAGTTATGGCCAGATATCAAAAAGTTCATTTTTAGGTATATCGTTGATGAATTCAATTGTCGCAAATTCTTCTATAATTGGTTGAAACCATAGTTAACTGAACTGGTCATTGACTCAGTAAAGATACTGAATCAATGGGGATCACTGGTCGAATCACTTGAGACAGTTTGGGACACAGAATTCAGCCTATGAGAACGTGAAAAAACCAGAGGGGAGTGATTCAACTGGTTTCCATACAGTCCTGTCCAAGTGAATACACCAGTTTAGTCCAGTTCGGGACCTGTTTGATAACGTGACACTGAGTTGATAACATAAAATGATCAAGTAACTAAACTGACCCGGCTACAAGCCCGGTTTCCAGTCCTATCGACCAAGTCGAACCAGGTTTAATAACACTGGTTGAAACCTTTGTAGTTGGAAGCTAAATGCCACTATAGTAAGTCTTATTTTGTAATTGTGTTGTGTTGATTAAATAGATGGGGTCGAAAAGCATCCTATGAATTAGTATTTTCACTTTTGATATCTTGATCTTGTTTTTCATTCTACAGCATTAGATGACAACACCCAAAAATAGAAATAATTTAATCTCATTGAGTAGACACCCAGTAAGCAGGAGAAAGAAAATGAAACTTCATTCTACAGGAAGGGAAAGCAATGACATTTTAGCAGAAGTAGAACTAAGCATTTTCTTTACAAATGATTCTGCATTAGTTAAGGGTTTTTAAGACTTACATACAAAATTAAGAAATACGTATGTTGTATATGTCGTGTATGACTTGCGGAGTTGTTGTAAATTAAAAATTAAGCAAGTCAAATGACATACAATTTAAATAACTTTTGGTTTTTATGTTTTTTAAAATTTAAAAAGCTTACCAATTATCTAATTAAATAAATAATCTAGGCAAGTTGTAGATCATGGACAACTCATGATATAATAAAGGGTTAGGTTGTCATTTTTTGTGTACAACTTTTGTAATATAATATATATTTAAAATTTTCAACTATGACATGTATAAAATGTATTTTTTCACAATATTCATTAATACCAACTATGACTTATCATTACCAATCCACAAATGAAGGACTTGCTCTAATTTAATAATAAATGCAAAAGTTTCAACTAGTCTAATAAAAATTGAACTCGAACTGTGCCAACATGGTAAAAAAAGCCAACTATGTTCTATTAGACATAGCAAAATCATTGAAATTTTCATAAACATCATGGCACCATGTAATTGAACTTTATTAATGTTAATTATCATCTACATAATCTCCAAGCAGATCCCTTATCTGAAAGAAATATAAAACTAACAAGTTAATGCATGGGTACTTTTAAATTTTACATAAATTTAAAAATATAAATAATAAAAAAAAAATATAGGAGAAACATATCAATATTGTTTAACAATGGTGAAATAACATATCTTAAGAAAAGTATGATGAGAAATTTATTCATTGCAAATAATGAGAATTCTATTTTATTAGATAGGAATAAATTAAACAGAGTGCTTTTTAAAATTAAAGAGGAAATTACAAAAAAAAAAATTGAATCAAAACACATTATCTCTATGTCTATTAATTTTATATGGTGTTAAAATTCAAAAATTAGAAAACTAAATTCAAATAGGAATTTAACTAAGTTTAAGCAATAATATTAATAATATAAAATATTTTTAAGAAATGGGAGATAGTTAATGTAAAAGAAGCCGCATGGCTTTCAGAGAAAATCGTTTGTATTCTATTCACCAATATTGCATGCAAATATTGTTTGGATGATTGTGGCAACAAAGAGGAATTGACTAAACCACCCACCAAGGAATTGAACCCAAAGTCATAACATAAATTGTGTGTACACAATTGAAGGTACATCAAACATTTGAAAATAATCCTTCATTTCTCTAAAGATGCAATATGCAATACTCTTACAATTATGAAATGCTGCCTTATCCATAAAAAAAGAACATCCTTAATTTCTCTAATATTCATTGCTCCTAGTAAACTTAAGTCGATAAAATTTCATTAAAAGATGATCACGATTTAAGGACAAATATCCTTCACTATTTTGACATGCCCAGCTCTATGAAAATTTTAAATCTATAACAAGACTTGCAAGATTGAGATAGGCCAACGATGTATTAAGTAAGCACAATTGCAATTTAGAATGATATAGTAGCAACAAATTTTCAACCATCATTGCATACCGTTTGTGAAGGTGGCAGATTGGTTGTTCCTTCAAGATCAGTAGTGGTGTCCACTGGACGAGTGGGATAATTTACAATTTTCTCTCCAAGTTGGCAGGGTACAAGTGCACTGAGCATGATTTTACAGAAATGTTCAGTTAAAGAAAATAAACATTGGCGGAATAGTGCTTCATGAGGACAAGGATAACTTTTTTATAGAACACAAAATAACTACATGAATATTTTTGTTTATAAACCTTCCAATCAAAATTTTAAATAAATTAAAAGTAATCAAGAATGACAGGAACAGGTTTTATCCATTGAACTTAAGAATAAAAGCCAACCCAGAATAACCAAAAGTGGGAAAGAAGAATCTTACTTCCGTCCAGGTAATGGTTCAATTTTGAAATACCTGGCAAACAGAGCATAAGGATGCTTGTCAGATAACAGCTGAACTACAAAAACGGAACTAATATAACCATAAGTCACAATGCAAAGTCCTTAACTATATTGATACAACAAGATGGCAACCACATCATTTTCAGTGCACCATAGGGGACAACAAGATGGCAACCATATATCAAGAAATACAATATAAAAGGGGAAAAAATGTAAAACTAAGTGAAGATTTCAGTAAACATTGAAAAACCAATAACTTAAAAAGCTTAAATCATACTTTTCACGGTTAGATACACAAAATACACACAAGAACAAAGAAGGAGAAGAGAAGAAGTCCTACTCATGCTCCAAAGCTTGTGCTGCTGTTAAACGCTTACGAGGATCATATCTGCACATAAATACACAATCTGTTATTAAATGTAAAAACATTAATGTGCCTTCATAGTAAAGCTTAAGCTTTTGAGATAGTTAGTCTATAACATACTATTAGAGCCTCTATGATTCAGTGGTCTAGAGTTCAATCATTACTGTCTCCATTGTGCATGGCCCACACTTCATATCTAAAGGACTTGTGTTGGGGGAGTGTTAAATATAAAAATACTCGTGACTTTTCTCAAAATCTTAAGCTTTGGGGATGGTTGGCTTATCCTAACATTTTTTAAAAAAAAATTAAAGGAGCAGGGAAAAAAGAGGGGGGGGGGGGGTTGAAATTATGAGGTTTTAGGTAAAGGGAGGGAAAGAAGATGAAAGATATTGAATACACTAAAATTGATATTGATATGTTATGATGAGTTGTATATGCTAAAAAAGACATATAGCACTAACCCTTATTCATACTAATACTAAATTATAATCCTAATTAAATAAAGAAACAAATCATGAAATGTAAGTAAATATGGAAACTAATCCTCAGATAATTTCAGATGCTGTAAATTATTGTAAGATACTGGAAACCCACCTTAATTGCAGTCATCCCTAGCCCGCCTTAGTTATAATCTCTTTAAGGAATGCCTTAATTGCAACCTCAAGAGTGGTGTTTAGTCTCACATCAACTAAAGATATGGCTTAAATGGAGCTTATAAAGCTTAATAGTCTTCACCTTACAGGTCGGTTTTATGAGATTGAGTTAGGTCCTTGGCTCATATTCTAAGATGGTTTCAAAGTCTATCCTAGATACATCATTGGGACACTTGCATTGCTACACTCCAAGCTAGTAGCCCTGAGCATGAAGAAGAGAGTTAGAAAGTCGTCTTAATTGTGGTCACCCTTACCACGCCTTAGTTGCAGCCTCTTAGAGGGCCACCTTAATTGCAACCTCAAGGGTAGTGTTTAGTCTCACATCAACTAGAGATATGGCTTAAATAGAGCTTATAAAAGTTTGAGTAGTCATCACCTTACAAGTCAGGTTTGTAGGGTTCAGTTAGGTCCTTAATCCAGATTTTAAGACATATCTAGGGTAGTAGAATGGGCCTTTGAATTCATTGTTAATATCAACAAATTCCTAGAATTTGGATGCCAAATAGATTTATGGTTCACATGGTGAATAATTTACACTAAAAGCATCTGCATCACAGCCTTTCACAATTGGGAAGATTATCATGTATTCAACAGATTGACTAGTGTAGCAACAAGAAAAATAAATCATTCAAATGACATAAATCAGGAAGAGATAGACTGAGGTTGAAACTGAAAAACTAGTGATCGTGGCCATTAAAGCAACAAAAAGTTAACAGGGGTAATAGGTGATAATGATATAGTTACAAAAAGTAATAAAAATCTCAAGCCCATCTTCTACGTATAAATGCCTGGGCAAGGAAAGAAATGTTGTGACCCATTTATCCACTCCACTATTTTACGAGGGGGTGTCAATACAAACCACAAGTATATAAAAGTGATTTTACTGCACCTAGAGTTCAATTTTGTATTACTCAAATGGAAAATGGAACACATAATTTTCAAGTTTCTGTATAGGCATAGCAAAAATAAAAATTTTAAAATGTAAGAAGGAAAATACTTACTCAAGCATCTTTGACAAGAGGTCATATGCGGGGCTTTTTGGAGACAGGTGTACAACATTATAGAGACCAGCATTATCACTTTACACACATAAGAAAGAGAAAATCCATTAATTTCACGGTAGAAAATAATCAATTTAATTTTAAAATTCAAAGAGTAATAGAGTAGTAAAGGAGGAAGTAAAGAAGGACTACATACTAAAGGAAAAGATGATTCCTACATATAAATATATAATTGTATAATCACATTAGTAATGAAAATTGACAGCATCACCTACAATAATATCAAAAGATCTTACTATTTGTGTCCTTGTATATGTTGCACATCTTGTTGCCAATGTGGAAGACTTGCTAAGGAAGGCCACTTTTCTAATGTGGGATGGCCTGGCACAGTAACAATGTCCTGTGATATAGCTCTAGAATATTCATCAACAGAATGAATGTCCACCAGCAGGGAAAAAGAAAAACTCTAAGAAGATAAATTACCTAAAACCTTAAATATCTTGTCAAGTTGGTCGAGCTGCACAGAGAGAACAACAATTATACAAAATCCAAAAGGCAAAGACTACACTAATATAAAAATTACTTCAACACCAACCTAAACAAAAATAAATCAATGGCACAGAATTCAACTACAGAATCAGAAAGCTCTAAGTTATTGCACCAAGTACCTGAAAGGGATTTGATGTAGCTTTGACTTCTGCCCCTTGAAATAGCGGCTTCAAGGTCAACAACTCAGCAAAAATGCATCCCACAGCCCACATATCTAAATGTATATTTAAGGAAAAATGACTCGAGTACTGGACCACTTTTAGAATAGTGGGAAAATGCTACAGACACATTCAGTTACTATATGCTACTAGTTTAAAATGTGGATTATGTGTACCATAGTGGAAGCTTCCCCCAACATCCAAACGGATAAATTAAAATGTAAATATTATGTCAATTCTGTGGACATCTCCAATTCAGTGAAATCATAACTCATTTAAGCAGGTGTCTCAAGTCAAACTAGGGATAACAACAGAACCACAAAACATGTAACTCTGAAGCTAACTGTGCCAGAGCATGGAAATTCCTTGACTGGCAAATATGAATGAAAAAAAAAAAATCACCTTGATACCCAACACAGAGAAAGTAAAACTTCAATAAAAGGATACCAACAGCACTAGTATAATGTTTTGCTCCAAGAAGCAACTCGGGTGCACGATACCAAATGGTTACAACAACCTGCATGTTAGTATCTCTTATATTCAGGACCAAATAATCAAAACACATGACAAGCTGATAATTGAGGAGTACAGATGAAAGCAAACAATCGATGTTTAAGCATCCCATGTGTGGGGAATCAAAACACTAGAGAACGCTAGCAGACAAGGTTGTTCAAGAAGGTAAACTTCAAACCAACATATCCATCATTCTGTTTGTGGAAAAAAGCTGGGACAGTATGCACCTCTATTCTAATGATTTCCTGTCTATACATTATATGCTTAGCCAGACTTTGGTTTCTTAAATCCTAAGAATACAATAGCCTGAGCCATACCCCATTATCAGATAACGGCTTCAGAGGAGCTTGATATATCCTCGCAAGTCCAAAGTCAGCAATCTTAACAACTCCATGTTCCTCTCCTTCTCCCATAACCTGGCCAGAGAAAGTTCATTTAACGAAAAAATGAAGAGCACTGGTCAAAATTGAGAAACAAAGGTGAAATTCGAAATACTAATGACTATACATAGCTAGCATTAAAAAAACGAGTCAATGTACAGCAGCAAGGAGGCAGCCAAAACCATACCAATATATTCGATGGCTTCAAATCTCGATGTATCATCCAATTACTACGCAACAATAAAAAAAAGAAGGCAAAATATTAAGTCTATATACAAAAGAAACACAAAAAAAAAAAAAAAAAACACGAGCGAGGTTCAAATTCAGTAATTGTTCAGACCTGTGCAGATAGCTTAGTCCATTGAGCAACTGCCAGAGCAAAGACTTAACAGTGTATTGGTTAATGGAATGGTTGAGTTTATCCCTGTGATGCCTAATAATTTCCTGCCACATTTTTCACAGCAATTTATTTCACACTCAACAAAAAAGGAAAAATGCTTCTCGATAGAACGATATACCGACATAGAGATCGTGCTCGGCGTAATCAAAGGCGAGGTAGAGCGACATGTCGGCGTGGTTGATGTGGACATTGACGAGCTTGACGACGTTCTCGTGCGTAATCTCCCTGAGCAGCTGCAATAACAAAAAAAAAGAGTGAAGGAAGAACTGCGTTGAAAGAGGAAAGGGAAAGGTTACGTTAGGAATAGATTACCATGATTTCGCGGATGGCGGTGGGGGAGACGCCGTCGCCGTCCTTGGATTGCTTGAACTTTTTGATGGCGATGGATTTGGAGGGAGTGCCTTTGGTTCGGGCCAGGAAGACGAGGCCGTAAGTGCCTTCTCCGATTTTGCCTAAGAGATCGTACTGCTGCACCCACTCCGCCCTGCTCCACCGGTTCCCACTTCCGTCCCCCATCTCTCTTCGATCGCAAGGGGATAGGCAGCCGTGTCCTAAAATTGAAATGGTTTTTATTATACTAGCAATTTATCCTATTGTGAGGAAAAAATTATTTAATAATATTTATTATTTACTAATCATTCAATTATAATTCATCTTTGATATCATTTAAGATAATTATCATAAAAATTAAATATTTTATTATATATGATAAGTTGTGATTAAATGATGATGTAAACTTTTTATAATTATAATTTTTTTTATAGTTATTGATTTAATTTGGTTTATTTATTTTTTAAATAATTTAATTTGATTTGTAACATGAAAATCAAACCAAATCAAACCACACTCTGAGTATTTTTAGAAATCATTGTTGCAATTAATATTTTGTTCTTAAATATTTACTTTTTAAATTTTTATGATTGAAAACAAGTATTATAAATGTTATTTTATTATTATTTTGTCCGATCATTGAAATTTGGAAACAAGCATTATATTTTTTTTACTCTTAAAATTGAATAATTATTTTTAAGTCGAATAAATATTATTCAAGGTTTATTCAGCTTTAGAATAATTATTGTTTTACCTTGGATTTGATTGTTAAAATTTTTGTTGTTGGTTAAACCAGTTATTATTTAAGTTTTGTTCAATTAATAATAAATAATTTAAATTAAACCAAACACACACATCACTTAATTTATTTTTTTGTTTGGACTAATTTTGAGTCAAAATTACACCAAATCATTCAACAAATACCCCTCATTAAAAACATTAATGAAATATATTTAATATTTTTAATTGTGAAATTGGAATGGTTTTATTGCAGGAAGTATCCCTTGTGAGTTGTGACTTGTGAGGATAAAAATATATATTTAATGTTTACTATTTATCATTTTGCATAATTCAAAATATTTAATGAAATGTATTGATGTTTTGATTAATATTTTAAAGGCAAGGAGCCTTTAATAAATACACATCGATAGTGTATTTGCTGAGTCACTAAGAAGTTAGTTAGACTAGTTTATTAGTTGATTTTTTTATGAAACTGTAAGAATTTTTTATGAAAAGCAATTTTACTTAAGTTGAGGATGATTTTTATAGATGATAAAATTTTCTTTATAAGTAGGTAACGCAATTGTATATACCAGCTCAAATTCGAAACCACGAAATAGATTAGAGCAACAAAATATTAATTAATCAAACCTTTGGTGGTAGCTTATCAATAAATTACTTTTTATGTTAGTTTTTGAGTTTACTGATATAATATTATAGAATATGACTAGGAATTTTTATTTTAACTTAATCGATAATAATGAATTATCAGGAAAAAAAATGGTAATAACGAATTAAAGTCCTAACAATGTGTATGTATTAAATACTTTTGAAGTTATGTTTGGATTGATGGAAGAGAATGAAACACGGAAGGGTGGAGTGGAAGGGTAACTTGTGTTTCATTGTTTAGTTTGTAAAAATAGGAACGAAACACACTGAAAGTAGATGGATCATAAACCATTTCATTATTAACCATAATTTTTCACTTCTCAATTTTAGGATGCGTTGATGCAAAATTAAACCTAATGATAAATTTCTTGACGTCAATATATTTAAAATAAGAAGAATATGGAATTTAAAAAGTTATGATTCGTTTTATTTTGTTCATTTTATAAACAATGGAATGAAATATTTGTTTTATTCTGTTATAAAATGTCCAAGTAATAAAATTATATTTTTATTCCGTTTCATATCGATCCCTCCAATTTCATTACGGATATGTTAACAAAAGCTAACGGAGAGTTGTCAAACTGTGTTATTGATCATAAGTGTTGGAAAAGATTATATATTATAGAAATTAATGTAAAATGATTAATGTGAATATGTTTATAAGATGCTTTATATGTTTTTATTATTATTAACAAAGTAGTAGTATATGTCATACCTTCATTATATTGATTAATGTAATAGATAAAATATTTTGAAGTGTAATATTTAAATAATACAATAATAATAAATAATGTAAAGAGTAAAACCGTGAAAATAAAAAGTAAATAATCACTTTTGTGTATGGATGTATAATTTATTGACAAAAGATGAAAATACAAAATTTAATCATCGAAAGTATAAAAAGTGCAACAAATATATCTGGCCATTAGCATTCGCATTCATTGTTAATAAAATAGTTTACATGACACAGAGTGCTAAATTTGTCACTGACATGTCAACGTGGGCATCATATAATATTTTATTGACTTTTTGTATTCTCACTCCGTTGACAAATGTGTCCCTGAAATATGAAAATACAAAATTTAGTCCTGAAAATGTAAAAAGTGCGACAAACATTCCGTCTGTTACCGTCAATAAAATAGTTCATATGACATAGAATGATGAATTTGTTACTGAAATAATTGTCAAACATAAGCATCTTTAATTATCAATATAGGGGCATATTTGTCATATAATATTTTCTTGATTTTTCATTTTCCCACTCCGTTGACAAATGCGTCTTTGAAAGATGAAAAAATAAAATTTAGTCCTCAAAAGTATAAAGAGTGCATTTGATCCGTCACCATTAATAAATAGTCAAGATCAGAAAAAGTGAAATATGAGATAAATTTATCTTTTATTTATAATAGATGGTGACTAATTATTATAATTTAAAAAAAGTTGTAATGATTGATATTCTGTTATCAAGTTTATTTTGGATTGTTATACTTATTTTAAATTATATTTGTCAATATATATTTTTTAAGTAATTATTATAATGTTATGTTTGAAACGATTAAAAATTATAAAAATTTACTAATAATTATATTTTATCCTTAAATGAAACGAAATTTTGAATCTAACAAATTAGTCAACCGATGATATTCAAGTTCAATAAAAAAAATTATTGACATTTTTATTTAATAATAATAATTTATTGACATTTTGGTCAAATAAAATTTACTTACGATTAGGGTCCAAAATAAATTATCACATTTTTTTTCAATAAAAAATATTGACATTTTTCATCTAACAAAAGAATTAACATCCAAAAACGGTCTACATTTTCATCCCATCTATACATTTAGAGAAAAAATGAATTTGATCCGAAAATAAATAACTTGAGAAGAATATGAAATAAGATCTTAAAAGTAATAAGGAAATTTAATGGAAAAAAAAGAGCAAGGCAAGAGAGAGAAATGGTGGAGGCAGAACAGCAGCAAAGCTTGCAACTATCCGCTTTTCAGATTACAATGTTGCACATTGCTTTAGCTGCACCGGTCTCTCCTACCGTCGTCGATTTTCATTCATCATCTCATCCACACACAACTACTTGTTTGGAATCTGAGAAAACCGAGGGAAAATTATCGTGTTTTTTCCCCTTACTTTTAATAATTATTACATTGCATCAGCATTCTCTTTGTGGTTTCAGGCGGAGCGAAGCAATGGAGCGCGCTATTTCCGAGTTTTCGGAGGAGCAGGGGAGCCGGTTCCTCCTTGTTCGCAAGCTCTCTCAGGAAACGATTGCAATTGCGGTTTTTCGCTTCGGGAGAAAATGGCGGCACTGGAGGTGCTGTGGAGGAGATATCCGAAGCCGAAAAGGAGCCTACGAATTTCGCGTGGCCTGATAACAAGGTTTTCGAAGCCTTACTTTTTCTCTTTTGGATATAGAATCCATTTGCATGCGTGATTGGCCCGGGGAACATGCGTTCCAGGTTTATTTGAAATTTCATTGTTGAATTCACTGGAAAAGAATTATCTGATTGCAGAACCCAGGGTGTGCATATTAGGTGGTGGATTTGGTGGCTTATATACTGCTTTAAGGTTGGAATCATTGGAGTGGCCTGATGATAAAAAAACACAGGTAAGTTGTCTTCAAAATCACTCTCTCTTATGGAATTTCATTTCATGTCAGCTAGCAGGTTTCTATGGTTGCTGATGTCTCTTGGTTTGATAGTTCGTGCTCATACAGTCAGTATCTGTATTTTTTTTAATGCAACGGACATGTAAATGCGTGTTACTACTGATGCAATATGCATTTAAACCCATAAAATTTATTTAAACCCATAAAATTTACTCTGCTTGTTCAGATTCATAATCATCTTAAACTTAAAATATGCTTCTAAATTTCATGAACCAATGATAACACGAGAAGATATATTCACTTAGTCTTTAGCTCACTGTTATTTTGACTTAATAAATAACATTTTATTCTCCTATATCAGCTAAAACTATCTCCCTTATGTTCAGTTATATAGTCTTCCTTTACCTAAAGCTGTTAACTGGTAAGTTCTAGTGCCTTCTTTTACATTCATTAGATCATGATCATCCTCCAGTTCAATTCATTCAATTGCATGGCAGTTGATATTAAAGCCATGATAGAAGGAACTTAGGAGCCTCTTGTTGGATGAAAGGCTGTCTCAACACATTCACTAATGAAAAAAAAGGAAAAAGAATCACAGCAGTATCTTTAACATTTGTGAATAACTGTTTGATCAGAAATTATTTTCTTCTTCTCTCACAACTATGATTACGATGTCTTATATCCATGCCTGGTGACTTAATTGTTAGGTTTTTGTTATGAACACAGCAAAGATTATCCTAGAATTCGAGGACTAGGGACCTCCCAAAGAAAGAAAGAGAGAAAAAAGAGATTTTCTTATTCATCTGCTGTCTCTTCATTACATACTAGGTGGTATTTATAAGCATCATACAAGAATGCTGAGATAAGGAATGCATGAAATGGAATAACAGAAAGTATAGACATGAAATAACAGAATGCATGGCACAACAAAGAAGATGGAGACAAGCAGCAGACAGCAAGGTTCCTTCCACCAATAAGGACCTGCCAACTCAGCACTTCAAGCAGACTCGGTTAGATGTAATCCACCAAGTGCTTGGGTGGTTTGCTCCTGCGTTTGGGTTGTTGGTGCATGTTCTTAGTGGCACGTTTAGAGCTTGGTTCCTAATTCCTAACATTCCCTGACCCATCAAAAACACCTTGTCCTCAAGGTGTTGGGGCTTCAAACCATGACTTCCAAAAGTAATACCAGGATCCCAAGGTCTGTCCCGGCGAAACTCATTTGGTTTAGCAGCCGTCCATAGTGCAAAAGCAGCTGGTTGGCGCTTGCGTGCGACCATGGCAGACCCATAGGACTCAACTCCCATCTCAAACAGTGCCATGTCTCTATTTTCCAAAAGCTTGTCATGTGGAGCCGCTGCACGACCATAATGAACAACAACACTTAAGAGATTGTCGAGGGAAACAACGGCACGTGCCTGGCCGAGTTGGTTGAAGACGGAGGACGGCGTGTGGGGCATGTGGTGCTTGCTGTTGGCGGCAAGGTGAGGAGCAGGCATGGGTGCTTGGCTTTGTTGCATCGGCATGGGGCATGGAGGTGCAGTCGGCATGGAAAGTGGAGCCGGTAATGGTGTGGGACTTGGTTACATGTGTGTGGAGCATGGAGGCGGAGTCGATATGGAAAGTGAAGGCGGCAGTGGTGACTGCGTGGAGGAAGAAGATGAGAAGTGGTGGCTGGTTATCGGGATATGCAATTTCAGAAGAATGGCATCAAGTTTGGAGACCATGGAGACAAGAGTCACGGCAGAGTGGAGTTGAGCTGCAGCGAGATCGGCAATGGCAGCCTTGAGGCGGTCCAATCGGTCTGAGGAAGATTCGTCGTCCGCCATTGGAGCTCGATGAAAGCACCAAATGTTATGAACACAACAAAGATTATCCTAGAATTCGAGGACTAGGGACCTCCCAAAGAAAGAAAGAGAGAAGAAAAAGATTTTCTTATTCATATGCTGCCTCTTCATTACATACTAGTGGTATTTATAAGCATCATACAAGAATGACGAGATAAGGAATACATGAAATGGAATAACAGAAAGTATAGACATGAAATAACAGAATGCATGGTGCGACAAAGAAGATGGAGACAAGCAGAAGACAGCATGGTTCCTTCCACCAATAAGGACCTGCCAACTCAGCGCTTCAAACAGATTTGGTTAGATGTAATCCACCAAGTGCTTGGGTGGGTTGCTCCTGTGTTTGGGTTGTTGGTGCATGTTCTCAGTGGCACGTTTAGAGCTTGGTTCCTAATTCCTAACAGTTTTTCTGTACACTTTTTGTTTACTTGTGATGTTTTAATAAAATAAATTCTTTATCGAATATGGAGCAGATTGTTCTTGTTGACCAGTCTGAATGTTTTGTTTTCAAGCCAATGTTGTATGAGCTTCTATCCGGAGGTATGCATTATTAAACCTAAACAACAATTGCAGTTTCTTCTTTATTCCAAAGTGATTCAACAGAACTACATTAATGACATGCAGAAGTGGACAAATGGGAAATAGCTCCTCCTTTCTCAGATTTGCTGGCAAATACTAGTGTGCAGTTTTTCAAAGACAGAGTAAAAGTTTTGAATCCCTCTGATCATTGGGGAATGAATGGATCCAAAGCATCTAGTTGTGGAGGAACTGTTCATCTTGAAAGTGGCCTTCTTGTTGAATATGACTGGTACAATATGCACTGTTTAAGTACCTCTGTTGCCTGGGAACAATTATTTTTTATTCACTGCTTAATGTGATATGTTTTTTGCTGGCTCCATGTTCTGCATATTGGCCTAGTTTCTTCAATTTGTAATTGATGGGTAGCATACTACATCTGTATTTTTTTCTGGTGTAATTGATGGGTAGCATACTACACGTGTATTTTTTTCTGGTATTTTCTTGTGACCATGCATAAGTTGATGCTTCTTGATGCTGAATGCTGATTAGAATGTTTGGGTAGGATCTTTTGATGTAGTTTGCTGAAATGCTCCTTTGTGTACTTAAATCATCTGTAAAATAAAAATGAATTTGTTTATTGTTGAATGCAATAGAAATACATTTGTAGTGTTGTGGTAAATAGAATTGCATCATATCTGTTGGTTTTAACTTTTTCATTTCTTCACACTGGACAGCCAGGCTGGTTCTTGCGTTGGGAGCTGAATCTAAACTGGATGTTGTACCAGGGGCAGTAGAATTTGCAATTCCTTTCTCAATGCTAGAAGATGCACCTGTGAGTGCTCTTAATTATTTAATATCTTAGGACAGTCTATATCTTGCAATCTTTATACTTCATTGATTTTACATGCTTGTCTCTTGTTACAGAAAGTCAATGATAAATTAACAAAATTAGAGAGAAAGACCTTTGGTAAGGACTTTCAAATTAGTGTGGCTGTTATTGGTTGTGGTTACTCTGGAGTTGAATTGGCTGCAACACTGGCAGAGTGATTACAAAATAGAGGAATTGTGAGAGCTATTAATGTTGAAACAATGATTTGCCCAAATGCCCAACCTGGCAATAGGGAAGTTGCACTAAAAGTAAGTTGGTTAGATTTTATATTCTATGCTTATTGGAACTTGAATATCTGTTTTGTACAACTCAGAAAATCACATGCAATTAGGTGATGGTTCACTATGAATACGATGCTGGCTTTGTATTTCCTTCTATGGAAGACTGTGAGATTCACTGCTATCTTCAAATAATTATTTTTCCCTATTTCATGTTAATAAAATTTAACGGAGTGAAGCCAGATATTTAGAGCTTTATGTGCAACCATTTTTTAAGATGTTGAATAAAATTTAAATTGTCTAATAACTTCAAAAAACATATGTTTAAATTAAAATGTGATCATTTATTGCCTGGGTTGAAGAAATGTAACCCAATTATATATAAACGCAAGATGATCCTTGCTCAAATTAAGTGTTGCTTCTTTTTTTAGCTGGACATAGCTAAGATTGAAAACCATTTTCTTTGTAAGCCTCATGATGCCTAAGTAAACATGTTTAGTATTTTAGTCTTTTATAAGGACTTAATAATTTTTTGATTAATTATTTGGTATGCCCCTATATATATATAATTTTATTTTTTAAAAAAAAAAAAATCAAATAGGTCCCTGTACCTTGAAATTTGTAGGTGAATCTCTATAATTTTTCAATTATTTTTTTGACACTATAATAGTACTCTAGTGGTGTTGTGTGATTAATATAGTCGACCTCACCTAGTGGGATAAGGCATGGTTGTTGTCTGTGCATAATAAGTACTCTTATTAGCTATTACAAATTTTAAACCATAGGGACTTATTTGTATTTTCTCAAGACATAGAGAGCTGCATAGTAATATAAACCTAACTGTTTGCCTAAAATATTCTGAAGAAGAAATTCTGAGCAGTTTGGAATTATATAATTTCTTTTCACGTAACTTCACTCCTATTCTATAGTTAACTCTTAACACCCATTTTTAAATAGATTTCTTGCAATCATATAAGCATTAGCCATAATTGAATGCTACATGGGTGCCACTTCAATGTTTTGAAGCTTCTCCAGCATGCAACTAACCCGTTTCCACAAATATGGCTGCTTTAGTTTTTGCTTGTCATTCAATTGTATTCCTCTTGCCTAGTTCTATTACCAATGTTAAAACAAGTAATGCTTATGTTTTCTGAAAGGAAACATTGTTCTATGGATGTTAGGTTCTTTCATCAAGAAAAGTCGAACTTTTATTGGGTTATTTTGTCTGCTGTATTCAGAGGCTCAGTGAATTAGAGTCTTCAGATACCCTGACAGGGGCAGATGAAAATAGTACTGAAGTAGTGCCTGATTTTGAGAAATATATATTGGAGCTACAACCTGCTGAAAGGGGAATGCAAAGTAAAATCGTTGAAGCAGATCTGGTATTGTGGACTGCTGGAACCAAGCCTCCTCTTCCTCAGCTGGAACCTTCAGATGTACCATTTGCAATTCCACTTAATGCCCGAGGACAAGCTGAAACAGATGAAACAACTTCGTGTCAAGGGTCACCCCCGGATATTTGCCCTTGGTGACTCCTTTGCATTAAGGGATTCAAATGGAAGGATCCTTCCAGCCACTGCACAGATTTAACTGCTGCTTGATATCCTATGCGAATAATTACTATGGCATGTATATAATTCTGAGGATATCATCATATTTATTTTCTGATTGTTTCCTTTACCTTGCAGGTTGCATTTCAGCAAGCAGACTTCACTGGTTGGAATTTGTGGGCTGCGATCAATGGGCGTCCACTTTTACCATTTAGGTACTGTTGCATTCAGTTTGTTTAATTATTCTGTATTGGGAGTGCCAGGTTTCAGAATCTAGGTGAGATGATGACCTTGGGAAGAAATGATGCTGCCATTTCTCCGAGTTTTATTGATGGGCTGACCCTAGAAGGTTCTGTTGGTCATACTGGTAAGTTGGGCCCATGCGTCATTCTTCATTATGTTGGTTATAAAATAAAATAAAGACAAAAAACAAGTTTGAGCTTTTTCTGTTTTGCAGCGAGGAAGATAGCTTATTTGATCAGGTTACCAACGGATGAACATAGGCTTAAAGTGGGGATTAGCTGGCTTACAAAGTCTGCTATTGATTCTGTGTCATCGCTACAAAGTACCTTGTACAAGGTGGTTTCGGGCTCTTAGCTTCATACTGATGTATCATGTATATAGCTTATCATAGATTCAACTCTAAAATACAAGATCGAGTACAGGGATTATTAATGATAATAAAAAGAAATTGCAAGGATTTTTTTTGTTTTCTGGAAGGTTCTGCTTTATTCAATTTTAACTTCTATCTTCTGCAAGCATTTCTTTTGGTCAACAGATTGTTCATTGAAAATGCTCAGCAGATACATACAAAAACATTGGAGGCTAAAGGAAAAACACTAAAACAGTGCATAAACAATAGAAAATCAAGCACCCCCATGCTCAAAGCTATACATATATATAACAATGTTAGTATTTAGGTATATATGCTCATTCCCCGGCTAGGCTATTGCTTCCTGCACTCAAAAATTGCTTCCTGCACCTTTTTGGAATGTTTTTCTTACCTTCCAAGTTGACCAATCCAGAAGCCAAAAGAGGGTGCAGGAAGCAAGCATGTTTTTGTAGATATTTTGTTGTTTTGGGCTTTTAAGGCCCCGTTACTAAAAAATATAGGGCATTGCTTTGTGCATCCAGCAAAACAGCGAAATTTCATTTTTGTCCTTTCATAGAGTTGATACGGATTGACGAATCCGTAAACCCATACAGATTGGGCCAATCTGTAAGAGACTTACTTACTAAGCTATGACTTTCACGTTATTAGCATGATGTTTTAGTTAACAAATTAATTGTTACAAAATTTATTATTTAAATTTACATGTGCATTAAATATACATTAGGAATTTTATTGTTATATATAGTGACATTAATTATTTTATAATATAATTGGCCTATTAGTTCAATTGATTAGAGCATTGTGCCAATAACGCAAAAGTCTCATGTTCAATTTATGCATGGACCATTAATTTTATGATCATTGTGTATCAGCTTTATGGAAGGGTAAAAATAGAATTTCACTGTTTTGATGGGTGTACCAGCAATTGTGCTGGGTGCACAAAGTAATGCCCAAAAATATTGATACTAAATGGGCTTTGCTATTCTCACTGCTATTAGCTCTTTTCACGCCATTCTTTGTCTGATTTTTGCGATTTCCAAATATACTCTTAACACAGACGATCAAAATACCCAATGCAATTCCGTTGAGAATAGCAGTTATCAGTTCTGTTAAATTCATTTTTTTAATATGGTGCGTTTTTTCAAGTTATGATGTTGCATTTCTAGGAATATTTTTAAACAATAATGTTATTCCCGGACATATCTAAAAATATCATTTGTTAATTTTTAATATTTCTAGGAATATTTTTTTAATTTTAGTGTGAATAAAAAATAAATTTTCACGTTTACATGGAAATGTAATGTTAGGAATTTTATAATTCTTAATTAATTATTTATATTTTTTATGGGCTTAATAAGTGATCTAATTTGGTAAGTTTATTAAACTATTATCAAAAAATTAATATGAATTTAATGAACACAAATCAGTTTGACACAAAGGATAATATAATCCTAATAGATTTAAAATCTGAGGCATGGTTATGATTCTTAATAGATTAAATCAAAAAATAATTTTTCCTCTTACATTTGAAGAGAAAACAACAATCTCATGAGAAATAAGGTGATTTAAAACTTTTATTGATAATTTAACCTAATATATTGTTATTGATATTTTATAAGAATTCCTAAAATTTGAACATATAAACTTTCTCATCCTCACATGGAAATGAAAAATAGTGTAAACAAGCGAATGCAATTTTCTTGGAAAAATTAATAAAGTTAAATGATGTTAATTAATTTTTTAATTAGTGTGAGAAATTTATTTATTTTCCTGGAAATAGGCATTGATCTCTTCTTCTTTTTTTTTTTTTTACTTATATTTTAAATTGGAGGAATTATTCTTTTTAAAGATGGGATGGGTTGTTCCCTTCCTTTAGTATTTGTTACTTGCCATTTTTTTTCTTTTTTTCTTTTAAATAGAGGAGTTCAATTTTTTTATATTATATGTATGGAGAAATAAAATTGATTTGGGTGATCTTTACGTTACGAAAGGATTCATTTTTAACTATCTATTAGAATTAGAATATCCTTGGTATATAAAACTTAAAAACACCAACCATTTTTTTTTACTGGAAAAACACCAGCAACCATGATAACCTCAATGATATCATAGTTATCAATTCAATGTTATCGTATTGAAGAAACAATTAATATTTAATAACAAATTGCGTTTCATTAACCCGAAATAAGGGGATTTTATCTTTCGTGAAACTGTGTAAGATTGTGGATATTAAATGAATGGTTCATTATTTGATATTTTAAAAGTTAGATTGACTTTATGTCAAAAAAGAAGAAGTTAGATTGACTTAAAGGAAAGGTTATGTTTTCTTTTCTTTCTTTTTTTTGTTGGAAATCCTCGTAAAGTCAAAATCATTTTGATATTAATTAGCCTCATTTTGTCATTAAGTGTCGCTAAGGTGGTTGGCACAAAAATCACATACTTACCAATCCAGAAATATCTAAATTATGAAATTAATTTTCTATTTACTTTTTATTTTATTTTTTTATGAATAAATGTGATCACACCTATAATCTTTCTTTTATTTTTAACCATTAAATCAATCTTATATTTTTCATTATTTTTTTAATTAAGATGGATATTAAAAAAAAGTAATACATTGAGAGAATAAGTGGTTTCTGAACCAAGGCAAGGTCCTATAGACGTTTTAATAAATTCTTGCTTTCTATATGGTGAAAAATAATTCATCTACATTTTTTTTTCATCTATGAAGATTGACCAAATTTCGTGTCTTGCACTCCAAAACTAAAATATTATTAAGTATGAGGGCTAAGTCCTCCCTGTTCATTTGATTAATTCCAATTTCCAAATCACAAGCTATCACTATTTTTTTATTTCCCTTTGCTATCATCCTTATAATATCCTCTATGCCTTTCATTTGTCCTTATTGATTTGCATTGTCTCCCTCGACTGTCGCATTCTAAGATTAGTTATAAGTTATATCATGATGAGGATATATGGCTAAACTTGAGTTTCCTGGGAACTCACATTACTTCCATGTGCAACCACTTAATTAAGTAGTCTAGTTTTGATGAAATTTTAATATTAAGTGAACAAAATTTTAAAAATAAAAAAGTAACATGAATCCAAATTTTTCTATTAAGTTACACTTCTACATCTCATTTTTTGAAAAACTTAGATGAAAATCTTTTGAAAATATTAAAGTACATACATTAATTTTAGAAAAAGTAAATTATGTGTTAATAGTGTAAAATAATTTTATATAATTTTATTTAATTATAAATTATTACGTAATAAAGTTGTTGATTTTTATAATAGATATGTAAAAAAAATTACAATGATAATACAAAACTATCAAACTCTTAATTTTACTGGTCAAAGACATGTCATAACTTCTTTTCAACCTTCTTATATTCAAACGGTTGATCATTAAAATATTTTTCAGTCAAATACCTTTTTCATCACTCGTGTGTGCGTGAGATTTTTTTTAAAGAATATAAGAAAATGTCAATTATATGATTATTTAAATCTAAATGTTTAATCTATCTAAAACATCATGATGTTTTAGCTTTTTACTTATATTTAAAATTATTATTGAAATACAAAAAATAATTTTATTGAAGTCGATAAAATAATTATAAACTATAAGACTGTTGGCCTGGTCGAAAATCTGAATGTTTAATATAATTTTATATCTAAAATTTAAATTCAAAACTGCTAATTAAAATGAGACAATCAATTGATTTGATAGTAGAGGAAATATGTGTGTGTGGAGAGAGATATAAATGAATCTTATCATGTGCACAGGATGTGAAATAATTGTCTTCGACCTATTTGAAGAAAAATGATCGACTCTAATCATTACGAAGCATATATATATATCTTGACCTGATATAATTTGTTTCCTAACCGCGAAACTTGCATGGGTAAATCGTATCAAAGGATCCAAAACTATTTGTTGGCGTAGGAGTTTAATATAATTTGCCTTTCAATAATTTAAGAACATTCATTCCTTCAACTTAGTATTTTGTGCATGACCAAGAATAAAAAGATGATCCCAATCCTCATGAGAAAAGGTATGATTACAATCAGACTATGCAAGTGCTACTTAAACTGCTCCAGAGACTTTATGGTACGCATTAAATGGCCGAATTAATTTGTTGCAAATATTAGTGTAAACTCAAGTTACGCAAGCTTAACTTAAGAAACTAATCCATGATTGATAAATTAATGAAATTATTCAATATAAAGCGATTATAAATTTATTATTGACTGATGTAAATTAGGTTTATTACTCTTACAAGAAGCTGCTGTGATGTTACTACCTTCTTCCCATAATTATTGATAAAAAATATTTAATGGATGTAAAATATTTATATTTGGTCTAAACCAACCTTTTTAATATCTCATTATTAGTTAAAATATTATTTATAGTAGTTATTAAGGGTATAATTGAAAAAAAAATAAACTTTGAATTTTTATAATATCAATTGCTGTTTTTTTCAAAAGCAATTCTAAAATATCAATTGTTGTGAAACAAAAAAGAGAAAAAAGGGATAAAACATTTGTAATCATGGGAAGTAATCTGTTTCTAAGTTGCATTGGGTTGAACTGTTGAAGTAATCTATTACTTATTTATAATTTGTTAACCCAATCTATTTTTATAGGCTGATTCATTGTCCCATGATCCCATCTTTTCTTTTTCTTTTTTAGAAATTACTTTACAACTAAATAGACGGCAATAGATTCCTCCTAGCCACTAAGCTATCCTTATATCTACTCGGGCGGGATTCACAATGTTTTTTTTATTATTATTATTCTCTTTAATGCAATTCTATTAATACCATATAAATTTTATTGCACTATGAAAAAACTTTCCTTATTTATTCATTAGTCAGTATCAAAATTTGAAAATATCAAAATATGGAAGGATATTACCGGAGTACCGACAAAACTATATTTCAACATTTTTGCTCCGACCACTAAAAACTAAAAAGAAACTCCTTAGACTGTGTTTGGAAAGCAGTTTGAATGGTGTTGAATAGTTTTTTTTTTTTTTTTGCTGGTTAGAATGGTGTTGAATAGATTTTATTTTTTTCTGGTTAGAATGGTGTTGAATAGATATTTTGCACATTTCGATAAAAAAAATAATCTAAAGAATGGTAGTGCTGGATTAACATTATGGCCAATGTAATAGCTATATAAACACACTTAATTCTAAAAATGATAAAATAAAAAACAAATACAAATTCACTAGCTTGCTACTTTTACAATGAGTTTTTGTTTTAGCAATTTACACTATAATAAATAAAAATTGCGAAAGTATTTTATGAATTTTAATACATAAAATAAAAAATATCATATGCATGTATTTTTTCTTATTATATTATATGACTTATCTCATTTTTCTCTTTATTTTTCTCTCTCTCTCTCTTCAATATCTGACTTGGTGTATATCTTGATAGAGTAAAGTACATACAATAACTTACATCATCAATCATCAATCATCATGCATTAAATTGGATTTATGGATTTGACTTGCAGGTAGTCTGTTTACCCTGCGAACTAAATAGGTTAGGAGGAGATAATATATCAATCTATTTTTTTATATTCATAAAAATTAAACTTAGATAGTAAAAAATTTAGAACAATTCATATATACTCAATTAAGTTAATATAATTGTGTCATTTTGGTGACGCCTGACGCACAATATCCATATATAATCATGCAAGGAAACAAAAAAATATATATTATAAACAAGACGAACTTGGCTGGTGTAGAGAAGAAAGAGCCAAAAGTAGCAAGCTAGTGAATTGTTTGACATTTTGAACCTGCAGCAGCCAAAACTAGACTCCACCGAAAGAACTTAAAAAAAAAAACATTTCGGAATCTAAATATAATATATGAGCTGAACAAGGAAAAGCAGGAGGAATACAATGTTGAGCTCTTAGTTTTTCTCATACAAACAAACTCATCTCACCGTGTTATGTTAATGAAAATGACTTGTTTTCTAGTTGTCAATTCCATACCATACCCCATCTATCAACGTGATTTGTGATTATAAGAAGATTGAACTAATGTATTATACCTCTTGCTATCTCCGCCTATGCGCCTATATTTATATTTGTTGATAACCACATTCTCTCTCCATCTTTCAAAGAAGCAACTTCCATAGACTAATATGGGTTTGTTCAAAAGCAAGGGCGTGGTTTATAGGCCAGTGAAGGATGTTAACTTAGGCTCTGATAGCACTGAATTCTATCTCCAAGCCAATGTCAAAGGTTCATAATTCATTGACTTTTATTGCCATGTCTTGCTACTTGTTCTGTTTATCTTTATTTTTGCGTTACATGGTTGATTTTCTTCATTCATGGCAAGTTTATCATGGTCTACTTTCATAGTTAATTAATACTTAATAGTAATATTTGCAACTCTCTGGCATCAGAGAAGGTTATGAATAAGTGGATGTTAGCACACAATGAAATATTTCCCAGCTTTAAATTGATTTATCTAGTTTAGAATTTAATATTTATTTATATCAGAATTATTATTGGTTGTCAGAAAGTCTTAATAGTTGGTAATGATCATTGTTTCAATTATAGCTCCCCGCATGACAGGAATCCTGGTCAAGATTTTCACTTGGTTCTTGGAGTCTCCAATATTGGGATCCTTGCTATTTTATATATTGAAGGGAAACAATCTTATTCATAAGGTAAGCTCTTGGTCCATGCTCAGTTCATTCCATTTTCATGAAATCTTGTTCCAGTTGAAGCAAAATTTCATTCTCTTTGTGTACTGACAACATTTTTTTCTCTATATATGATTGGAGAGACTAGTGGTGTGGATATCACTTAAATAGCAATTTTCTTTTCCCAATTCTTAGCCAATTTTTATTTTAATTTTTTTTGCAGCTTATTACAAATGCAGAGTTAGAAGAGTCACCCCTCTTTGTTCCCTCACATCATTTTGAAGGTTCGTTATTTTCCAGTAGGTTCTTTCCATCAGGTACAAAAGTGATTAAGTGAGAGATTAGCTGCGTGATGGTGTGAACATGGATATTATTTTGATTGCAGTTGTCATAATTCATAAATCACGTTGACATATTGTTCTTTTATGTTTTAGATGTGTATTTATCTCAAATAACTAAATTTTCTCAGGATATTCTTAAATGGAAAGGAAATCTCTGATTTCAGTTTATTCTTGCAGACCACAAAGAGCAAGAAGTCAAATGCTTAGATTCTGCTTTAACTCCACAAGAACAAGTTCAACTTGCAATAGAGTGCTTACCTACATCTTCAGAAAAAGCACATAATGAAACAAACCCTTCGTTCTCTCGTTGGACCATAATGGATTATTCCAGAGCCTACAGTTCGGGAGATATAACACCACTCATGGTATTTTATCACTTAGATATTCTTACAATCATATTCTTTTGATATGTCCCCACCCTATCATTATCGAGATAACTCATCAACACCAGCTTGCATAAAGTTCTATTGTTCAAATTTTTACATTGAATAAACATATGAAAGGTTATTTCATTTCATCACATGCCCTTCATACTTGTTGCTCTTAATTCTTATGTACCTTTCCATTCATTAGTTTTCATTTTTCATTTGCACAGGTTGCAGAACGATTTATAGCTGCTATTAATGAATCTTCAAAACCTCCACTCCGAATGGGATTCTTTATTAACTACAATGCTGAAGATATACTAAGACAAGCAAATGAATCAACTCTTAGGTATCAGAAAGGTACTATATAGCATTTTCAATTGTCAATTCAAAAGGGTAACAATCCTCTTTCAAATCCTGGGATCTCTGGATGATGTAATTTGATGACGGTGTTATTGAAAGTTGAAACTTTTAAATCTGAATGGTTTTCATGTGATATGAAATCCAGAAGTAAGATGTATACCATTTACCTTTGTGTTTCACTAAAAATTTATGACTTATATGCTGATTTGTCTTCAACCTTCTTCAGATTCTCATTTGGTGCATGTTGTTTTTGCAGGGACACCAATCTCTGTGCTAGATGGAGTTCCAGTTGCTATCAAGGATGAAATGGATTGTTTGCCATATCCAACTACAGGTAATGCAATGTGTTGTCTTATCACTAATGTGTTTTGTATTTAAAATTTCAAATGTTTTAGCGGTTGATCTAATTTTCACTTGACTATCTACAAATGGAGTCCTCTAGGAGGTACAAAGTGGTTGCACAAAGAAAGGCTTTGTACAGATGATGCTTGCTGTGTTAAGCGTCTGAGATTATGTGGTGCCATACTTGTTGGGAAGACTAATATGCATGAACTTGGGGTTGGAACTAGTGGCATCAATCCACATTATGGGTATGAAACCGTGAGTTATACAACCTATATTTTATTCACATTATGTTACATCTTTTGTGACTTCTGAACTATGCAGTAAATTAATTCATGACAAGAGTATGCATGTTTATTTACTTCCGTAGGGCTGCTAGAAACCCATATGATATCAATAAGATTTCAGGAGGTTCTTCTAGTGGATCTGCTGCTGTGGTGTCTGCAGGGTTGTGCCCCGTTGCCCTTGGTGTTGACGGGGGAGGTATTTTATTTATATTATGAAAGATCAAAGGCTAATCATTCATTATTGCTTATATGCTTTTTACACATTTATGTTTTAGCCAAAGTGAGATGAATTTACTAGATAAGTCCATGTCAGTAGGTATATGAAAATTTAGTCTGCAATCTACATTCAAACAACAAAGCTGGTTGAATTAATATTGTATTAGCATGCTTGTTCAGGTTCTGTGAGGATGCCTGCATCTCTTTGTGGTGTAGTTG
Organism: Glycine soja; assembly: GCF_004193775.1. Classification (NCBI taxonomy): domain Eukaryota; kingdom Viridiplantae; phylum Streptophyta; class Magnoliopsida; order Fabales; family Fabaceae; genus Glycine; species Glycine soja. The sequence continues at coordinate 242,935 of NC_041009.1, forward strand.
GTCTAAAACCAACTTTTGGCCGTGTACCTCATTCTGGGTGGGTATGCAAATTTGTTTTCTCATGTTTGAAAAAATTGAGAGGATTGTGATGATTTAAAAGAATGATCTTGCCCTATGTTCAGAGTCCTTCCTCTAAACTGGACAGTTGGGATGGTTGGAATACTAGCAGGCACTGTTGAGGATGCATTGATCACGTCAGTAGTTCTTTCTATAATTTTCTTTCTTCAAGGAAGTTTTAAGATTGGTTTTACATCTTCTAATATTTCAATATTTACAGTTATGCAGCTATTGGTGGAGAAATTTCATCCCATCAGTCCTCTAATATGCTTGTAAGAACCTTTTTTTTTTTTTTCTCTCAAATTCTAAATGATTTTTCCACTAGTAATTTTTCAATGGACTCCTTTCTATGCTTGAAATTTTCACATGGCTAATGAAGTTCAACAAACTGGTCTGAATTTAACTTGCTACTAATCTTATTTAATTTCTGAAAATAATTTGTGCACTGCCTTAGACCAAGATAAATCTTCCACTATTACCATTGACAAAGTCCATATGTGACATCAAGTTGGCAAAATATGGGAAGGTCAGAAACCGTTTCCTTGTCCTGAATATAGATTATTCATTCCCACATATTGAAAAAATAGGTTGTTCTAACATCATTTACACCCTCTAACCACTAATTCCATCAATTAGTGGTTTGATGATTGCAGTGATGATGTCAGATTATGCTGCTCCCATGCCATGAGAAAGCTTCAGGATCATTATGGTTGGAAGGTACTGCAAATTTAACCCAAAAAAGAAGAGTCTTAAATGCTGACTTTGTTATCTTGCTTAACAAATTTTTAGAAGCAACCTATTAAGGGTAGAAAAACCCCCCGAAAGAGCTTTTGCAATACAAATATTAAACTTCTCATTAAGAAATAGAAAAGTGATTATGTTAGGAAGAAGGACTTACAGGAGGAAGAGGCAAGAATGCTGAGCTGGCAGTGAGATTTGCTGAGTAGTGCTTGTCTGCTACTAGGGAACATTCCTAACCAATTCTGTTATTGTAAAGATTCCTAGAGGATCAGGAAATCACAATTCTGTTAGTAGAAGGCACTATGTATATAGCTATGTAAATAACAGCAAAGGAATGAGAATTATAATCCTTCCTTATCTTTGGCTTTTCTTCTTTAGCTTTCCTTCTCTTCCTCATGGAGACCCTGGTCCTTGAAACCAGTTTCTGAGTTGCAGACTCGTAACAAATTACTTACTTACTAACCTTCCAACCTTATTTTAAACATACAAGACAATTGATGTCACTATCCCAGACATAGAAGCAATGCGCCTAGCACATTACTTAACAATTGGATCAGAGTGTTCCACTTGGTTTGATTCTTTTGGAGAAAAGTATGCAATCCTAAACCCTTGGCTTTCTTCTTTATTACTGTCCTCTAAATTGACAGAGGGGTTGATTGCTGACATTACTAAAACTACTACCAAAGACATTTTGCAGAATTTGGATGGGACGCAAGGGTAGCACTTAATATCTACGGTGCTTTCAGTGGCAAGGAGTACATTAAAGCTCAGAAACTGAGGTAAGCTATGACCTGGTTTTGTTAATGAGTGATATGAAAAATTAGGATGAGAAATTCAGGTAACGAGAGTTTAAACTCAATAAACTGAAACCACAATAATAGAAAACAGAGGCAACATTTTGTCATCATCTTGACAACTATGCATTCCTCTCTTTGCTAAATATTTTGCTTTTGTAGTCTAATCTTCTTCTCTGGTCAGCAGCACAATATTACTTAGTCAGTGTAACTAATTTGGTCACTGGCATCAGAATAGAGTCATAAAGGCTAAGTTTCAAGATTTAATATTATAGTATGAATTATCGAAACAATACTAGAAAGTAGAAACCCTGCCGATTATTGAGTTCTGGCTAGTAAATCTTAATTCTTGTGCACTATTTTCCAAAATCCAAGAAATTTTTCTCAAACTCAATACTATCATATTTAGTTGAAAATATATATATGACCATAACATTTGCCACGTATGAGGGTTTTTGTAGGCTTGTAAGGTGATACATGGTTGTTTAATTATGGTCAGGAATCGCCAGTTGCAGTTTCACATGAAAATATTTGCTGAGGCAGATGTCATTGTGTCACCAACAACAGGGTTTGTCCTGTTTTCTCATAAGTCATAATGCCTTTCTTTCTTTGGATTGGTAGCAATTTTTTCTTAGGTAATAACACATTGCCTAATATTTGTAACAGTGTGACTGCATACTCGATTCAAGATGATGCACTGAAGACTGGTGAACTTGACTACGTAAATGGAGGTATAAATGAAATTCATATTTGTAGTGACATTTAAAGCTATTGGTGGCATAAATACCCAGAATGCTTATAATAAAGTGTACCATTTGCCACCATTTCAGCTGCACTTGTTCGGTATTCCATATCAGGAAACTTCCTAGGACTTCCTGCTGTAACTGTACCGGTATGATTATGTTTTCCTTTTACTTAGTTACTCCTTTAATGTTACTTACTTACACTTACACCCCAATAGTTAGCTTGTGTTTGGTCTACCTATCAAATACTACATTATTTTTTGAGTTTAACAGAGTCAGTACATAAGTTTGTATGCTATCAACGAATTAGAAATCATTATTTTTATAATTTTTAAGGAAGTTATTATCAAGTCAACAAACTTATAATGCATTATAGTTTGTAATTAAATAACAATTTAATTTATTTTTACCTATTCTTTTTTGGGGTAAATTACAATTTTAGTCTTTCTTTAATTCTTGATACACAATTTTGATCCCTTATATTTTTTTTTTCCCGTGATTTCAGTCCCTACAATTTTGGTTAAATATTTAATTTTGCATACATTTTATTATTTTTATTTTGACTCAATTAAACTCTTAATCCCACATTTATAAAGATACCATCAATAAATAATTTAATTAATTAAAATAAGTGTATGTAAAATTGACAACTGGAATAAACTTGCATATCTCTAAAATATGGGAAATAAAGTCGTGGAGAAAATAGAAAGATTAAAATTATAAGTTTTTTTGTTAAGATTAAGTGATGGCGCTTTTTCTTTTAAAAGAAAATGATAGCTCTATGATCCATTCATCACAGGTTGGATACGACAAATTGGGTTTGCCCATTGGGCTTCAGTTCATAGGAAGGCCTTGGGCCGAAGCAACACTGATCCACTTGGCATTTGCAATGCAGGTAATTGAATTCCTTGGTTTGTGACTGAAAGTGGGGTCACTAACTAGTCACTACTACATAATACGTAGCATGTGACAAATCATTATTTTTTTTGTCATCGGAGTGGTGATCCAAAATTAAGTACTAACATCATGGTGCTGTAATGATCTCAGGCCATATGCTTGTCAGAATACAGAAAGCCAAAGATATTTTATGATCTGATAAAAAAAAGTTAAATGGGGTCAGGCATATCAGAAGCAAGTATGCAGTATGCACAAGCAGGGTAGCATGTCTTTTCAAGCCAAAGCATATATAGCCATGTTATCTTTGCTTGATTTATTGGGAGTCCTTTTCTTCATTTATTTTTTGTAATTAACACAGGTCATGCACATGATGGCAAGTTTCGATCATATCATTCAAAAGCAATAGTGCTGTAGCAGCGGCTTATACATGGATTGAACTAATAAAATTTAGGTTCGGAAATGAAGAATGAGAATGAACAAAACAAATTCTACTTTTGTATAATAAGATCCTATGGTAATATGTGACATGACTTGTTTTTATGGGCCTTTTTTTGGGATGGGATACTATATCTTTTTAGTTTTTATGATATAATGAGTTATTATGTTATTTTGTAATAAGTTTCAAAATTTTATTATATTGAGCTTATTTGTTTCTTTTGCTTGAATCTCAAATTGTAACTTGTGAATGTATTATCTTTTAAATATTAATATTTGATGTATTAATTTAAAAGTATGATAATATTATCATTAGTCATTTGAAGAGTATAATGTGTTAGAAGAATGGTTATTTTACATAAATGTTATATATAATAAAAAATTAATATTATATCATTTATATTCTTAAAAAATAATAAGAGAATTTTTTTAAAAAAATCATAGATTGATGATTCATTCGGTAATGAAAAAAAAATGAACTTAGATAATGGTAGCAAATATAGCAGTCGGTTATGATAGGAAGTGAAAACTCTATAGAACCAAAAATTACAGGAGCCAAAATCCATGTTTGAAAAAAAATATATAACTCATATTATTGAAAAAGGTCCTACCGGGAGTCGAACCCAGGTCGCTGGATTCAAAGTCCAGAGTGCTAACCACTACACCATAGAACCGTTGTAGTTTATATGGAGTCACATATTTTATTTGAAATAACAAATATCGGTTTGATTTGCTACATCCGCAATATTTTAACTACAGAAAAACTTGACAACAATAAATTTAAAGTGCAAAAGAAAACAACAGCTCTTTATTGGGATTTTTTTAAAAACCACTTATCCAGAAGTTTGAAAAGGGGAAAAGTCATTTGACAAAAAAATTAGTAAGAGGCTTCTGGTCTGATAGTGAAACAAGAACCTACTGTAACTTTTAAAGTATGTATGTAAAAAAAAAAAAAACAACCTACTATGTCGTTGGATTTTACACCATCATATTTTAACCCACAATTTTAATACATTATGTTTGTTTAATGTAAAAAAATTTACACTGTGATTTAATTACAATTGATCATATATAATAAATATATTAATTTTTATATAATTATTTTAAAAATTATAATAACCATAATTTATGATTAAACGAAAATGCAATACTTTACCTCAGTACATAATTATAATTATTGAAGTCTCTTGTTTATAAGTCTTTAAGTGTTTTTTTATTTATTTTCAATGAATTGAATTCTTGAGTTGGTCCCTCTGTTGAGGTTAGTATTCACGTGTGTGGGGTAGGAGCTACTACCACCATGCTTTGCCTTCTATTTCTTATTTATTGCTCTTTATTTCGTTTTCATTTCTCCTTTTCATGTATTTTGTTTTTCTTTCCATGATTGAATGCTAAATAATTGGGGGCGGTTATCAATCCAATTTAATTTGTGAATCTCGTCCATTAGTTTCAACTCCAAAAAATAAAATACATATTATTTTCTTAATTAAGTTGTCGTGTTAACTAGACTTAACTTCATAGATTTAATTATTAATATTATTTTGATCCAAATAAAATTCAACTTGAATTCTTTAGGCAAATTCTCGATTCAAGTTTTATAAATGTAAAAAGATTTGATTAAAGAAAAAATCTCCATTGTAAAAGCCGGTTAAATTTTTTGGCTAAGATTAATTATTAATAAAATCAACAATATTTTATACTTGGACATGATAATCATTCTTTTATAAAAAAATGCAACTTAATTATCTCCGAATTGGATGTTATTGTATTATATTATACATTTTTTTTTCATTCAATTAATTTAACCAACTCAAATTACCCCCTTCAACTTTTCTCTTCTATCCTATTATTTTTATTTTTTATTATTTTAGTTTAGTTTTATTAATATTTATAAAATAAATTAAAATATATAGATACGTAAAGTGACCAATCTCATTTTTTTCAATGTTATTTTATTTTTTATTAATATTTTTATTTAAAAAATAAAATTAGAAATATGTAAACCCCAAAAGTTTTATTAGGTTGGATTAGTAAAGAAAAATTGGCAAACTAGATCTTATCCAACCTATTTATATTGTTCTGTTCAAATTTACTTATATTTGGAGTTTTTATTTTATCTTTTTTAACTGAAAGATCACTTTTATTATGGAAAAAAATATGTTTGTTTAAAATTTTGAAAAGAAAATCAGAATCTATAAAATTAGATTTATGATTATTTTGAAGAATTCTCTTGAATGTCTTCTAAAAAGGCTAAAGTTGTAATAACTTTTAAATAAAAATCATTTTTTATAATTGTAACCACCACTATTTTCTTAAAATCTACAACAAATAAATCAGATTTTTATGTATTCTTTTTTTTAAAAAAAACTTTAAATAAACAGTTTCTTAATATAATTAGATTATTTTATTAGGATTGACATAAATCTATTTGGTATTAAATAATTAACAAAGAAACTAAGCACTAGCACAAATGGGTGCTGGCGCACTTGGCTAGCGCGTAGCTCTGATAGCGTTAGAGTAATCCTAAGATCGAGAATTCTTATCACTCTCACCTTAATTTTTTTTAATTTCGCCTATAACATTATTTTTATTTAGTATTTATCATTCTTGCACAATTGATTAACAGACAAATTATTTGAGAAATTAAGTTGGTATCAATGCCATAAATAACCAATTGTAATGATTTATCTCAGCGTAATTTGCGCTAGAAGGTACAAATAATTTATTTTGTACCTTGAATATGGAGGGATACCACTACCCGCTGTTGAATTGCAAAAGGAATAGGTCAACGATAGTTAGAAGAGAACATTTTATAATTTGGACTTTTATGTATTGCTATTTTTGCTTTGAACATTTTCAAGCATTACTTTTTTCGTAAATACGTGACATTGGATTCATATACGTTGAATCCATGAGATAAAAAATGAATAACCCAAATTTACAACTCAACCTCAACCTTATCCTTTCTAGCTTCTCCACAATTCCCTTCAGTGAGTTCCTCTTTTGCTTCTAGGGATGAACTTACCAAAGCCATTACGGCTTTTCTCATTGGTAATTGATGAGTTTAACGAAACGGGTGACTCAGAATCTTTTTTGGGCAAGCTCAAATCACTATGATGTGGTTTCAAATGTTCACCACCATTTTGGTGACCTTTTGTGACTTCACAAGTTGACTCCATAGGGTTGTCTGAATCAAGTAGAAAGTCTTCCAAAGTTGCAAGGGACTTTAACTGTTGTCCAAGAGATGCAATGGTCTTCTGGCACTCAGCAAATCTACTAGCAGCCAGTGCTAGATCCTTTTCCTGCAGAGAACATGCCAAGCTCTTTATATGAAAAAGTATAAAATGGGCAACGCAAGATTTTTTGTTAATAAAAAACTATCTTTTGTATTTGTCTATTTAGGCACCAAATGCATTTCCAATAAGTCTTGTGGGGTGACACATATCAGTTGGTCTGAAATTTAGCCTCAAATTCTCACTAATATGATATGTGATTACATTTGATATATAAACTGCAACAGAAAGGAATTGGGAGCAATGCAAGTATGGTCTTGAAAAGCCTTGGTAAAATGGGCAGAGATGTGAGCCACAGGCTAGAGATTATTATACTCTACTCAAATAGGCTACAAGCATAATTGTACAAATCATGCTACTATATAGTACTTTGGACTTCAGAAGCAGAGAAGTTGCTTGACTAGCAAGTCAACAACAACTAAAAGATTTGTCGATAGATCATTAGACCATGGTTTATGATTACAAGGTTTCTCTAAACCTGCCGCACACACAAATTTTTCCATCAAAATAGATAGCAAAAGATTGAAGAATCATATTTATCCATGTTGCACTTGACAAAATTCATAATAAAAGAACAATGCCAGAAGGTGAGGCTTAAAATATTAGGTTTCCTAATAAGTGTTGGCAAACTGACCTGTTTTAACTTCAAATCGAGATTAACACCTTCCGTATGTTTTATCTCAGTGTCTTGCTGAACTTGAACTTTGTGCTTCATTTTTGAAAGCTCAACCTCCAAATTTCCGCATTTGATTGAATTCTCAGTGGACAAAGCTCGCTCCTTATGAATCTCTTCCTCCAAAGAACGAATTTTTGAAATCAGTTCTTCAACCTCAGTTTCAGTATGTTTGAGTGTAGACTCAACTATCTCCTTCTTTGCTTTTGTTGCTTTCAGTTCTTCACATGCTTCTTGATTTGATTTTTTTGCAAGAGCTAACTGAGTTTGAAACTCTGCTACCTTCAACTCTGCTTCCCTTATCTGACTCTCTGATGTCTCGAGCTGCATTTGGTATTTGGTTAAAACCATGTCTACCTCAACCTTACCTGCTTCCATTTTCTTCAGCTTCTTCTCTAGTTCAACATTCTTTTGAATCATACCTTCCATTTCAGCTTCCATTTTCCCCAGCTTCTTCTCCAATTCAGCATTCTTTTCAATCATAGCTTCTATTTCAGCTTTTATTGTAGCCTGACCAACATTAGATTGATCTGATGCCACTTCTTTCCTAACAAAATTGCTTCCACTTTCACTATCTGGCAATGTAGCAAGCCTTTCCATCTCAAGGAAATCATCCATGAGATTGATCTCAGTTGAAGAGACCACATGATTTTTTCCATTAGCCTTTTCGTTCTTAAATTGATCAAGTTCCATAACGAAAGAAGATGAGCACGAATCGAAACGGCGTAGCTCACATTCATTCATCTCCCAGCCACCTAATTTACGCATATCACTTTCAACTGCAAGTAGCCTATCTCCACTATCTGACATGCTATCTGTGAAGGACTCAACATAAACTGAAGATGCAGTTACAGACCTGTGATCATTGACAGAAAATGTTTTGCGAGTCATGGCTTTCAGTCTACGGCACTCAGCTTCAAGCTTAGCAACCTTCTTGACACTCTCCAAATGTTGTTTGCTAGCTGTCTCAGCTGCTTGAGAACTCAAATCCCTCTCGACTATCCTAAATTCTAGTTCCTCTAGTCGAGATTGCAGCTCATGTTTAAGACTTGAATTCTCATTCTGCACAGCCTCTAGTCTCTGGTGAAGATCAAAATGAATTGACGCAGCAGCATCTGCTTTAGCTGTTTGAAGTTGAGCCTCAAACTCGGCAACTTTCCTCTCAAGTTCAGATTTTTTGGATTCCCAGTCACGAGAACTATTCACAACAGCCTCAACCATCTTTTGCTCTTGCAGTTCTCTAGCTTGTCGAAGCTGCCTCATACACTCTTTGAGTGCCCCATCAAGATGACCAACTCGATCTTCGAGAATTGAGTTCTTCTGCCTTGCAGCATCAAGCTGTTGTTTTAAAGATGACACTTCATTTTCAGCCTTCTCCCAGCCTAAATAAAATGAAAAGCCAATCAATATCTTTCAGTCAATTAACATAGATATTCTGCTAGGAAAAATATATTTTTTCAAATAATTTGGGTTAAACTTCACGATAGCCCGTTAGAGAAGAAGATTGTGATACACATGGCTTCACAAGGTAAGAAAAATGCACCATGGACAAGCAGGTAAAGCACATTTTACTAGACTGTCCTGATATGAGCATAAACTATGGATCATGCAAAGACAAATTTAGCTGTAGTTTTAGACATTCTTCAATCAAAAGCTGCAAACGATAGATCGCTTTGAGAAAGAAACTAATTAGTATACCATATGAAGAATCAACGACTTTAAATATTGCCTGAAATAAAAGTGCGAAATCATTATCTAAAAAAGTTAAGAAAACTTCACCAAGAATTTTCCTTTGTGATCTCCTAAAAGTATCAGTTTTGGGGGTTGAATGCGCCTCAGATTTCTTAGTGATAATAAGTATTTAAGGTAGCATTACTTCTAGTGACATGCATGGAAAGGATCAATCAATAAATACCTGAGACGGCTTCTTCTGCAACTTTAGAATGCTGCTTTACTAAGTCTTCTTTTGCACTAATAGTCAGCAGAGCAGCAGCTAATTTGTCTGTAAGAATCTTCAAACCCGTATCTTCTTTACTTTTTTTGGGGTTACTAACTTCTTCATTCGGTGCAGCCTTAGAGGTGACTTCAGGAGAAAAAGCAGCTTGGGTTGGATATACCTTTACAACATGGAGAAAAGAATCAGATTCATCGTATTACTTTTCCAACTTTACAATATATCTGAAGAAGCAGAATTCTCACACTTAAATGGGAACAAATTAAAGTCCTTTATGCTTAGAAAAGGAACATGTCAATTTAAAACCTGCAGACCAAGCAAAAACCATTGTTTTCTTCTTGACTACACATTACAAGCTATCTCAAGTTACAGTAGGAACAATTAGAGTTATTATTCCAGTCTCTTGTACCATTAACTCAATGGCACCTCTGCAATAAGGCCACCATTTCTATTCAAAAGGGTACAATTTTTTTTATACCCAAGCCTTTAAGTCATATCCCACCCTCTAAATTCTTCGTCTCCTTCAACAAAGAATTTGATTTTCACTTCAGAAAATGACCACAACGCGGACAATCTATGTCACCGACAATTGTAATACATATCCCGGATTGAATTGTCAAAGATAAGACAGAAAGAAATAAAAGGTTTTATAAAATGGTCTGCAACCATAATTGCGACCACAACGTCAAGGTTTTTTAGATCTTGATGGCTGCAATTGTAGGCACATTTATTTGCAATTTTACATAATATCAAGGATGCTGACGAAACCGGAACCGCGCAAACTGTGTGACATTAAGCCTAAAAAGCACATAACAATCTGTGCATTCAAAATGGCAAAACATTGTCAATTAAAACACACTGATACCACTTCTATTCCAATGCCCACCTGTTCATCAGAGAATCTTTCTGAAAGAGATGATATTGAACCAGAACTCTCCGTTTCACCGGGACTTTTCTCAGATGACTTCCTGCGCCAAAGCCAACTCCTCCGGTCCATCTACAATATTATAAGCAAAAGCAACTAGCTCCACCTTCCTTATTCCCACACAATGACCTCACCTAAAACACCATTACGCAACACAAAAAAAAACTCAAAACTTGATCAGGAAAACAAGTCTCAATTGGTATATGACAATAACAACAATCATTGCTATCAAAATCTGCATTCTTCAACGGAAAAAGAAAAACCCCACCACAAGGGAAAAATATGAGAGTGAAGCCAGAATCAAGTTTCAAATAGAACAGAAGCAAGCGGTTAGTTATGAGCTTTGCTTAGAATTCACTTCTCACCCAAACTCATCCACCTCCATTCTCAACTTTTATTGAAAAGCTTCCCATAAAAGGGTAGTGCTTTGAATGGAAGCTTGAAAGGGATCACTCAAATCCCAAACGTCAAAGTTAAAATGAAAAATAAATAAATAAATAAAAGGAAGGATTTCAAATTTTCAATTAATATTTCATGGCTATTACTCTACACTGGAAATTGTAACAACTTCTCTGACAGTCACCTACCAAGGACTTCTCAAATTGACTCCATTGAATCCAACATTGAGAGAATAAAAATATCTGCAAAAGATGAATTTAAAGTGATTGACCCACTTGAATTATCTCCCGCACGAGATTGCTTAACAAGAAGTTTGACAAGTACCCAATTGAAAGGGACAAGAATGGGATATAGTACCCTCCCAGTGTGTGGAAAGACAAGCTATGGAGATCGGAGAGGAATGTCAGAGGAAATTCTCAGAGTTGAAGGAACATCATGCGAAGATTCAGAAATATTATCCAACACGTTTCCTTGTCACAAATAAAATCCAAAAAATGCAAAAAAAGAAATAATGAAAGAGAGAGAGGGAGGGTGGGGAAGACCATGTGAGGAGAGAGAGAAGAAGAAAAAAGAAATAAATAAAAACGAGAAAAGTGTTATGATGCAAGTTTTAACTTTTTTTGTTGTGTTGTGTTGTTTACTTTGCGGAGATTTGGTGGTAATTATTACATGTCATGGAGATGTGTGCGCCTGTTTTATGTTTTTTATTTTTTATTTCAGACGAGGGGCGCGTTATTCCCGCTCATTGGTCCTTCATTCTCGTTACAAAATCTGATTCGATTTTTGTTACTGTTGGTGTATTTTGTCCTCTGATACTAAGTTACTCACTGTACCTGCTGATGACATGATCCTGTTACGTTACATTCTTCAACGTGCATCATGGTTAGACCACGCTCAGTGAAGCTAATTGAAATTCTTAGATCAAATTAGGACTGGTTAGAATTTATCTCATAAATTGGATAAGAGTCTTTTGATTTTCGTCTAATGATTCTAATTTACCAACTATGTGAATGGTGCCTCAATTTTGATGATGATGTGTACTAGTCATGTTTGCATTGGGTCGCTGATGAAGAGCCTTTCTAAATGGTGCAGAAATCACATTCCCGTCTTAGAATTGAGCTTCACGAATTACCTAAGAATTCCGGTATTTATTTATTTATTTCTCCACCTTAATTATAGGCGAGATTTACTAAATAGAATAATTGTACATGTGGAATGCTAATTTTTTTAAAGAATTTATTTGTATTTATACTTTAATTAAAATGTATTATTTTTCAAGTTAAGTCGAATAGATCAAATATAAGATTAATTAAATTTTTAGTCCTTAAACAAAGTTCTGAATTTTTGGTTTCTAAATTATTTTTTAAAAAATTGATCCTTAAATAATTTGTCATTATTAAAAATAATATTTAGAATTAATGCCTTTTAATAACAAATATTATGTAATGAAATAAGATAAGTTTGTCACAATGTATGTCACATAAATTTTATTATATTACATAAATAATCAATAATTAAAACATTATGTTATTAAAATGTAAAAATAAAAAAGAATAATTATTATTATTCCTACTCTAAGTTTATCACTTAACATATAACATTAACGTCAAAAATTATTTTTAATAATGACAAATTCTTTAAGGATCAGTTTTTTACAAAAATGTTTAAAAACCAAAAATTCAAAATCTCTATAAAAACTAAAAATTTAATTAATCCTTCAATATATATTTTTAAAAGTAATTGTGTCCCCCAAATAAGAGGGACTATTATTAGAAACAAAATTTTTCTTTCAAGAAAATAATAAAATCGTATCCATAACATTTAAACTCAAAATTACTTACTCGACGCGTTGAATAGTGGTTTTAAAGTACAATATAATTTTTAATGACACCTTTATTATTGACATACTTCATAACATTTATTAAACTAATGAGAATTTAACACACACACTCAAAATTAATCTTATTACCATATTATCTTATATTTATTAATATTGAAAGGCACACGTATAAATTAAGAGGATATAGTTTGTACACTATGTAGATGATTTTACTCGATAAATTTTTTACTTTTATGATAATAAATTTAAAAATTATATTAACAATAATTTATGATTAAAAATAATGCAAAAATATTTTATGATATCAGTACATAATCATCAAACTAATAAATTAAACATAGATAATAACTCATCTCCAAACGCTATAACTCATTTACTTGAATTATGCATTTTTTTTATAGTATTGTTTGTAATCGTGATTATACTTTTCTTATCATGAAAAATATTAATAATATTTTATAATATATTTTTTTCAATTTTTTATATTGGTAAAAAATTATTATAAATAACAAAATTTGTAGCTTTTATTTTTTTAAGTTCCGCTCGTAATCTATATCGACGATAAATTATAATTAATAATAAAAAATATATTAAGATGGTATATAATATATTGCTAATTACTTCCTCAAAGGATAAAAAAAAGTCAAATTACGAATGACTTCTTTTAACGAATCGCAAAACCAAGGCAATAATCAGCAAACCTAACCTGTTTGACTTTTTCGGGTTGTATTGTCCAACCAAATTATATTTTTGAATTTTCATTAATGTTATTTAAATCGCAAGGTTGAATTATAAATTAATCGCAAGACCAAGGCAATTAAGTTTGTTTATATTATTTGTATATAAACATTAAACTTTAATTATAATATATTTCATATGCTATCATTGTTATCTTTTTGTACTCATAATATAATTTATAAAAAGTTTTTTTTTTACTTTTATCTTTTTTTACCACACTTCACCACTTTTATAATTTATTGTATATAGGAATATTTTTTTATCGTATATATGAATATGATTTACAATGAAAATACATGAACGGTTTTTACCTTAAAAAACAAAGGATGTATCAAAATGTGAAAGCTTAAAAGAAATCAAATTACACACATATTGATTAAATAAAGTAAAAAAATAAATGAACTTAATCTAGAAAAAAGATACTGAGATAAATTAAGTATCACAACAAATTAATTTACTATCAGAATTTAAATTAACGTATAAGCATGAATTCTCATGCTATGTCATTGTTAAATGTTGAGTTCTCTTAATTAGCATATATTTTTGTAGGGACCGAGGTAATACAGTGGTACATGTATTTCAAATCTTGATATGGAATAAAAAACTCAAATTTTTATCCATATGTGCATCACTTTTAACATTGTTCCGCCATTTCCTAATAGTGGTCTGAATTGATGGATGGAATGTCTCATATATTATTATTTTTGTATTTGAATACAAAAATAAAATAATTCCATTTTTTTAATAATTCTCAGTTAAAAAAACTTAAGTATTTTTTTTTAAGTTTGTGGAGGTATTCAAAATCTCCACTCTGTCCCGAAGTCAAACCTAATACAAAATATCGCACTTACACAAATAAATTATTCACACATATCTAATATAAACAAAAATATATAGGGATTTAAAATAAAATAAAGTCATGTTGGGCACCGATACGTATGTCCTACCCACAAAACATCATTTATTTTATTTTATGCTCGAATTTTCTTCCATCTAAATAACATAATCATCACCTGACAAGGGAAATGAGACACAACTTTAAAAAATATATACGTAACGCTACAAACAAGAACATAATTATTCCCCATATTCAATTGACATCGTGATAATTTAAAGTACAGAAAAATATTAGCCGCTTTGTGTAGCTTCTTTTTATCCCTCTGACAGATAACATAAGCTAGAAAAATAAATGCATCTATAAAAGGAAGTCTACTCTTCAAGGAGTACAAAAATGGAAGGTAGTTAATAATTAAATTTAAACGTTTTATGATTTAGTATGTATTTAGTTAACTAAGCACAACTAATTCCTAAAGTCGATGAGGAGTATATTAATAAATCTCATCTGCTGTAACTTTCAATCAAATCGATATTTTTATTTCGAAATTCAACACAATTAAGTAGTATTATTAGTGTATTTTTTATATTATCAACTAATAAAAAATTCTCTTATAAAAACTAATTAGAAACTACTTTTGAAATATTTTTTAAAATAAATTATTATAAAAAATAATAATTTTATTATGTATAATAATATATGATTGGACAACACTAAAAAATTCTACCACTTATTTAAATTAAATTCTTAAATTTTAACTTATGAGGAATTTAGTTTTTGATAAAATATACTAATATATAGTTTAGTTTATCTAATATATGTTTGTTGTTTGTCTTAAATACAATGAATTGAGTGATTATATTTACCTCTCTCTTTTTATAAGTATACTACATCATTAATCATACCAATAGCTTATTTCTCATTTATTTCTTTTTTTTTCTCAAGTTACAGATAATTTAAGATTATTCGGAAAATGTTTTTTTAATGAATTGAAGTTTTGTGTTTGAAAAAATAAACAATGTTATATTTTCATACTTTGTAAGAGGAAAAAGTAAGAGGATTTAAAATTATTTTTTAAAATATCCTATTAAAAAGTTAATCCTATTATGTTATGATTTTTCAATTAAAATTTAAATTTCAACTTAATAATTTGTACATTAAAAAAAAATACATATTACAACCATCGACATGAAGTTTCATCAAAATGAACACATATTGCCATACTTCGGATTAACGAGAAAAAAAACTATAATGTCTTTTCCAAGAAAAGACACTTTTTCCTTAAGAAAAAAAAAAAACAATTACATCCAAACTGGGAGGTTTCATGTCCCTGACAAGTGGACACATACAAACCACAACTCCAAACCAAAATTTGTTCTATTTTTACGGTAAATACAAAATCGAAATCATGTCCATTTATTCTAAAAAAAAAAATTGGAACCTGTGTCTGAGCAACGAAAAACAAAAAAGATGTATATAAAAAAAGAAGGAACATATTTATAAGTTTAACCGAAGGAAGAGAGACAGAGACAGAGGAAGAGCCCTAACTAACATAACCTCTGTCTCCGAAAATGAGTGGTCACATAACGAGGAGGAACAGTGCCCCTCACAAACGCCCTCCCTCGTTATCCAAGAAGCTCCAAAACGGAAGCCTTAGCGAACCTCCCAGCAAGGCTTCTTCTCCGCCACCTCAAGAGTACCTTCTTCTTCTCTATCTCATTTCATCTCTTCATTCCTTTTCGCTTTCCTCTGCTTTCAACCATACACCGATCCGTACAAATCCAACTAAACCGTTTTATTTAATTTAGATTAGATATATCGGTTTCTATATATTTATTATTATTTAGTGTAAGGGATTTAGTTTTTGTTAGCTTAATTGTTTTAATTGGCGGATATGTTTTTCTTCCCCCCCCTTGCATCTAGTTAGAAAGATGCGGTCAGTTGGAAATGCTCTGTCGTTGGTTGTAATTCTGGTTAATTGAATTGTGAAATCTTTTTTTTAATGGATATGTTGTAGGGTTGTTGTATCAGTTTTTTACTTTAATTTTGGTTATTAATTGAATTATTTAGGTTTGATGGGGGAGAAAGAACAGTTAAGAAGCTTCGGTTGTCGAAAGCCCTCACTATATCTGAGGTCACGACGGTTTCTGAAGCGTGCCGGAGAATGGCCACTCGGCGTGTCGATGCTGTTTTGTTGACTGATTCCAATGCTTTGCTCTCTGGAATCATGACTGACAAGGTTTGTGTTGTGTGTGCATTTTTTTTTTACATTGAAGGCAGTGTCAGGAGGTTTATAATACCTCACTCTACTCAACCAATTGAGTTAGACTCACTTGACAAAAAATATAAAATTTTACGGGATGTGTGTGTATATGAAATTTTACAAGCTTGTGCTTGTGTTCAGGACATTGCTACTAGAGTTATAGCGGAGGGTTTGCGGCCCGAGCAGACGATGGTGTCAAAAGTAATGACTCGGAGTCCTATATTTGTGACATCTGACATGCTAGCTTTAGAAGCTCTTCAGAAGATGGTCCAAGGTTAGCTTCATTCCTACTGTTAATGTCATTGTTATTGTCGGATTTTAGGTATTGCTGGACTTGGATGATTGAGTTCATTTCTCTAGAGAACGGATAATACAATCAGTTATTTTCTGCTGATCCCGATTAATTAATACATTTTGTCAAACACTTTAGTTATGGCTGTCTTGTATGTAAGAAGAGGTCTGGTTACAGTGGAGCAAGGATGTACTTGATGTATGTATTTTTGGATATTGATGCTCATGCTTCATTAAGATCATTAGATTTCTGATAGGACAAGGCACTGTAGTATTCACCCTAGGATACGAACTAAGCAAAATTTATATTTCCTTGCACTAATTAATGAGTTGTTTGCATCTATATTGCAATTACTTTACTATTGAACAAGAAGGATGCATGATTTAAGGGTTTGCGACTTGTGACAATGAGGGCCATGTTGTGTTAATTCTTTGTGATAGAGTTCCTTTATTCCCCATTTCTATTTTCTGTATCTTTATCTGGTTGATACCTGATGATACAAGACATGGGCATATCTTTCTATTAGATTCTGTCTGTTTACTTTGTAGTAATTGAGACAGTCTATAAAGTAATCCATTAAATGAGATATGATTTATTCATTTTAACTGATAGGTAAATTCAGGCACCTCCCTGTTGTGGAAAATGGTGAAGTGATTGCCATACTGGATATCACCAGATGTCTTTATGATGCCATAACTAGGATGGAGAGGGCTGCTGAGCAGGGCAGTGCCATTGCTGCTGCAGTTGAAGGGGTGGAGCGCCACCGGGGTAGCAATGTATCTGGTTGGTTAACAATTATCTTTACATCCACTTTAATGCATTTATCTCTTTAATGTTTTATACTATAGCTGCCATTGTTGAGTTCAGAAGTTTTATGTTCTTTTTTATCATTTGGCATACTCATTAGCTGAAATGACTGTTTCTGGTAATCAAATTGTTGGCTTTATTTATCTTTGTGGCTAAAATAGACACAAAGGATTTGATAGTTAATAGAAAAAGATAGGGTGAAGAGAATTACCAAATGAGTGGTCAGTGTATGAACCTTCTATTTGCTTAATTGATCACTTGTGTGGCTAATCATTCCCTAAACTGGAAATAGTTTTGCTCAATTGTTATTGGTCAACCACCCCCCCCTTCCCAGACACACACACACACACACACAAAAAAAAAAAACCTTACCTTGAGGATTTCTTTTCTTAAAATGTAGTAATCTGGGCAATGTGTTCTTAGTAAATTATACTTGGATGACATACTTTAGAGGTTAACTTTAAGGTTTTAAGTAGATGAATGGTGAACCAAATACTGTTAATAAAAGTGCATTAAAAATTCTGTTTAGGCATTTAATTTGTCTTTAAAAATATATAGTTTGTGTTTCTTCAAAACTGACGAGTAGTTGCCATGTATTTCAAGGTCTCTTTTGTCAGTCATGCTTCTGTAAATTTTTAGTTCTTATAGTCTAACTTTATCAATATTTAAGTGTTTGAAATGGCCATATTTCTTCGTCATTTTGTAATGATGCTAATTTTCTGTTTCAATTGCCACCATTTTTATCAGCTAGTGCTTTGATAGAAACATTGAAGGAGCGCATGTTCAAGCCTTCCCTGTCAACTCTAATGGGTGAAAATACAAAGTAATTTCCACATTATATTTTCTTTTATTTGTATGTATTGCTGCAAGATGCTTGTATAATCAGATATAATTGTTTTACAAAGTTCTGTAGCTTTATGTTTCTAGGGTTGCTATTGCATCACCCGCGGATCCTGTATATGTAGCTGCAAAGAAGATGCGGGATTTGCGTGTTAATTCAGCTGTTATTGTGTCCTTGTCGGGAACCAAGATTCAGGGTATACTCACGTAAGATCTTTTTCAGAGGCTTTAATCTCTTCTTTTGGAAGTTGAGGGTGTGGAATAATATACAAAATTGCATGTTTTCGTAGTGAAGAACTCTCAAGGTTTGGGGTATAAAATATTATTCTCTGGTAGGAGCCAGGTTAATCATTGTAAGATGCTTAATGCTTTCTATGCTCATGCAGTTCAAAGGACATACTAATGCGTGTTGTGGCTCAAAATCTTTCTCCTGAGTTGACTCTCGTGGAAAAGGTTGTTATTTCATTTTAATATTTATTTTTTGGAAGTGACTTGAGTGGAAAGAGGGTCGTTGTGAGAGGCCTTTCTTTTGTTTGGTTCTGATTTTTTGCTAAATATTCAGAACTGAGTTGATTTTCTTCTTGATTCTTCCCTTTCTAATGTAGGTAATGACTCCAAACCCAGATTGTGCATCAATAGATACAACGATACTGGATGCACTGCATATGATGCATGATGGGAAATTCTTACATCTTCCTGTGGTAGACAAAGGTAACATTTACTTTTCCAATTTTGTAGGCAGTCTCCTAATTCTTATATTTTTGTACTGACTACTGAGTGCTGACTTTTATTGTTTATGCAGATGGGTATGTAGTGGCTTGCATGGATGTTTTGCAGATAACTCATGCTGCAATCTCCATGGTAAATTTCATGTTTCAGATTTTAGATACATATAAATTATAGAGTAAAGGAAGCTATTTTATTATATAGTCTTGAAGATGGGAATTCGGAGGGATCTGATTATTTTGCCGTGAGGTGTTCATATGTATGGGCTGGTATTTGTTTAGGTAATAGCTGTATATTATGAAAGGATCAAGCATCATTTCAGTCCCTGGAATTTACTCATCATAACTTTTTCTGAACTTGAAAGGGGTTTTACAATCACTCACTACCCCATGGCGTTATCTAAGAATCTCTGAAATATCTTAGATTGTTTCTCTGTTTCTATTTCTTCTTTTTGTAAAAGGAAATTACCAATGTCCATGTCTACAGCCAACTGTGCTGTCTCAGTGCATATTCAATTTTGTCAAAGGAATATTTCCTTTTTGATTTAGTGATAGTAGCATTTCCATACATATTTGATCATATTTCTCTAAATAAGTAGAATGTTGTACCTGGATAGTCTTGTAGATTTAGTGGATTAGTTCTGTTGTCCTGCTTACACGCCCTCCTCCTTGCTTCACAATTGTAATGCTTTTATAACTGGTGGGGCGTGCACCTTTAATAACATTGCAGTCTATCACCTTGTGTAGTAAGGATCATGTACTTCTTTGTATCAACAGTTGATAGTGTTGTACGGATACCAATTTCTGATTACTAAAACGTGCTTTGTAGGTTGAGAGTAGCTCTGGAGCTGTTAATGATGTGGCAAATACAATTATGCAAAAATTTTGGGACTCAGCTTTTAATCTAGAACCACCGGAAGATTCTGATACTCATAGGTAATCTTGTTGTGTAGACATTTAAACACAAGATTTGTTTTGTTCTGATCCTTGAATCAGCCTATATGATGTTCTATTGCAGTGAACTTTCTGGGCTAGTGATGTCAGATGGGGCTGATACATCAAAGTCTGGATATCAATCTGTAGGTTTTGGAAATTCATTTGCCTTCAAATTTAAAGATCTCAGTGGTCGTGTGCATCGATTCAACTGTGGTGAGTGACTTGTCTTTGGTAAATCATTATGAAGATTTAGGAGTCCTTTTTTTCTTCTTGTCTTAGCCACAAACATAGTGTGTATTTGATATCTGAACCTGGGTCAAGTAATTTTTATCATCTAAACTACCCTCTTTGATTCTTATAAGAACTTAAAAGTATTGTGTTGCTGTTTTTTGTAGGTACTGAACATCTTGATGAACTAGTTTCTACAATCATGCAGAGACTTGATGTTAATGATGGAGAACGCCCTATAATTTTGGTGTGTTTCATTCTACGTCAGTTTCTTCTGCCTTTTGAGAGAGTATAGTATTGTATTGTATTTATTTACATGCTGACTTTTTCCTCCTTTTAGTACGAGGATGATGAAGGTGACAAAATTGTTCTTGCAACCAATAGTGATCTTGTTTCTGCTGTCAGCTATGCTAGGTCTGCAGGAGTGAAGGTGAAGATATTTGCTTCTACTGGCTTTTTCATGACACTCCAATTTGCTCCATACATTCTAATATAAAGCATCTTCGTGTTTCAGGCTTTAAAGTTGCATTTGGATTTTGGCAGTTCAACCAAAGCAACAACTCCAAAATCTTGTACAGACACTAGACAGAAAACTAGTGCTTTGTCTATGCGCTCTAGTATTTTTGCAAGTGCAATTGTTATAACAAGTATTGGCGTGTTGGTCTACTTAAAACGCTCCAAACAGTGATGTGTTGCCAGTTTGGTGAGAAAAAAAAAAAAAGAAGCAATAATCGCTCTGTATGAGTTCAAGAGCACTATTGCCTTTTAAAGGCTCATTACAATTAAGAAAATCTTGGATAATGAAATAGGCGAATTATATGAGGTTCTTCTTAAAATTGAGTCTTTTTGTTTTGAGGTTAATTTTTTCCTCCACGGTCAAGCCAAGGCGATTAGTTACGATAGCCACTTATATTTTTGTCTCCGATGTAATTGCAATCTTTAATCCTCGTCCTTCGTAGTGGGAATATATGTACAGATAATGTCTTGGCATAATATATTCAGAAATGTTAAGACGTTCTTCATTTTTGCTTCAACTCGGGTACTTGCACTTATGTCACGAAAATTCTGATAAAACTTGCAATGAACTTCCATGTTCCATTATCATGTAATGTCTACAAATTTTGTTGCCACCTTCTTGGGTTCACCCACGATGATGTTTGCACTTTTCCGTGAAAGTGTCACTAGCATTTATCTTTCAAAAATATTTATTGCAGCATAATTTTTTGTATTTAAATCATACATTTTAAATAATTATGGGAGCAAATTAAAAGTTCGCTGCTCAAATATAAGGAGCAATACACCAAAGATATTGCTATTCACAACGTCCTATTTGCAATTTATTTGATAAAATACTTTTAATTGAAGCTGATTTTCACTATGTAATTTTGCAAGCAGAAACTACATTTTGTGAAAGGTATTTCTATAAAAAAAAAAAAGTTGCATTTTTTCAGGAGGTGCAAATAGCAACAAATTGTAAAGGCAATCTTTGGGCTAAAAAGTGCTCACAGCCCAAAAATGCATATTTATTTAAATGATTATATTTTGTTGGTTTCTATTGTTACCGTTAGCATGCAAGCTGATAATGGGGCCTCTGAAGTTCTTGTTCCGTTATTATAAAACTGAGTCCTTCACTCTCTCTCGAACCAGCTCACAGAAACAATGATCTCCTACGCCGACATGCTCAAGGGATCACATGGATGTCAACAACTTCAACTATCCTCCATTGTCAGAGATGTAAACTACAGGTGAGTGATCGAGTTCTCTATTCATAGTTGTAGATGTGTGTGTTCCGTCACTACAAGAAAAAAGGCTAATTAGTGACGGATTCAAATTCGTCGGTATTTTAATTTACCGATAGATTATGAATCCGTAGGTACAGACGGATAAATATTTAGTGACTAGTGTTCATTTTGAGCTTTCAAATGCAAACTAAACTTGTTTCCATTGCATGTCATGTATTATTATGTAGCTGTGGCTCGTGTGGTTATGAGCTGAACTTGAACTCCAGCAACCGCAACACTTGTTCTCTCATTGACTCAAAGTCCATAAAGAGAGGCATCATCTCCTTCTTCTCCGTGGATGAGAGCAGGTTCACTCAGATCCAGCAACTTCACTGGCCTTCTTGGATGCCCTTTTTCAACTCCAAGCGCCAAAGAACCAAGCTTTTTTGCCGCAGCTGTGGGAACCACCTTGGCTATGCTTACACTTTGCCCTCTCAATCTCAATCCTGGGATGGCATCTCTGATGATTCCAGAATCTATGATATCAAACTAACCGCTTTGTTACCTTCTTTCTGCGAGGAACCAAGTCAAAAGTTAGAGGATATGGGCAAGTTTGAGACTGCATCTTCCTCCACTCTGGTGTTCTAATTCTGAAAGGGACAGAAACATATTCATCAGTTTCTTGTTTGTTTGAATGTGAATTAATGTATTCTACCTTTTGATCATTATGAGGATACTTTCTCAATAGTTTTTTTTTTTTTTAATTCTGTTCCGTGTGCTTAGTTGATCATTTAACTATTGTGTAATGTTTAGCTTTATTGTATATTGTATAATCTCCTATTTATTTACAATTTTGAACTTGGGAACAATCTCAACGGATAGACTCCTCAAAGTGCAGCAGTAATAAACTTTCAAATTCACCTTTTTGTTAATTTATGCAATAATCTTCATTTCCCGTTATTTTCTCTCAAGTCTTTGAATTGGTTAGTCTCTCCTATAATCACTTTGAATTGGGATCATGGTAAATTAACTTAATTTGCTGCTAATTTTACTCTGGCTGTAGAACTTTGTCTGTAAGATTTTAATGAAGGAACAAAAGAAGAAAGATTTCATTCTATGCCGCTAAATTTTAGTCCCTTCGGACACAAGGGCATGAAAAACATGTATTACAATAAGCATAAAATTATATTTGAACCAATATATATACATATATCCAATTCATTATACTGTTTTTACTACTCAACCCAATTTATGTCCAACTGTTTTAGTTCTGTAAGCCATTTTTGTGGATCTTGAGAAACAGTGGGTCTAGATGGTGTCTTGATCTCACGATCTACATCAGGTGATGCTACATCATCATCAACTTTCTTATCCTTGGCAAGCTTGCCCTGTCTGCTTCGTTGCCGCCTCACCTTGAGGGAGAGGAGGCGAGAAACCTGACGAAGTCCGCCCCACTTTTCCAGTGCCCGTGCTATATCAAACCGCCCTGCGGGAAAATTCCATTGTATACTAACTTCAAATTGGAAGTGGGATGAAGCTACAGCCATCAGTTTTATCCATCTTTCTTTGCTAGACTTGAAAGTAAGCAAACCTATGGTTTGTTGCTGTAAACAATAAAATCAAAATTGAGGGGAATATCTTGACCAACCTGCACGTTCAAATGACCTTCTGCTAGGCATAAAAGAAGGGTCCATTCCCCAGCTCCTTTGAAATCTACTTATCTGCATGAAGATGTAAGCAATGTTACGTGGATAGATGCTTAACATTTATCCTTTCATCATGTCATTGTCATTTAACTTTTTTAGTTTTTCATCCTGGTTAAGGGAATAAGTGGTAACTAGATTGGAACTTTTGCAGGCTCACCTCATAATGCAAATTTTCAAGATTGTCCCAGTAACCCTTTGGTTTGCGGTGTTTGTAAGCCAGAGAGAGGTTCATTATAGTTGCAATCTTTCTGAATCCACCCTTGCGATTTATAGCCTTCTCAATATCCACTCTTCCATGCAAACGAAGTTGCTTCCTCATTGGCATAAATCCTTCCTGTCCATGTTCTGCAATGAATTTCAGAAGTTCAGATTTTAGGACTTCAATATCTCTTTGTAAGCCTGGAACTCTTGGTCTTTGTTGAGATGAGCTTTGAGCATTGCAATCAGACAAGTCTTCAGCTGAACAATAGCTGTCATCATCTTCAAAGCCAGATGGAACAGTTTGTTGCCCTGAATTTGTATTCTGCTTACATGCTTCCAAAATATTTGATGCTGTCTTGTTCTCGATATAGTCTCTTATTGCACACAAGTTTGATGGGAGATCTTCATAAATGACCTATTGTTAAAAGAAACAACATTTCAGGCATTGAAATACTCAATATATGTGTGTGTACATTGTTTGGATTGACAAACAAGTGATCAATTTCCTCCAAGATTGAATCTAATTGACAAACACCTCTTCCATGATAGCTTCAGAAAGGAAAGTGTCTTTGCGCATTTTTGACTCCAGGGAGTACTTTAGCAGTGTGTGATGATTTCCTAGTTGCTCGAAAGTCCATTTTCCCTGGAATGAGTCAAAGTCCCCTTCAACCTGTTCGAAACTGATCTCCTGTTCTAGATATTCACACAAATCTAGCACAACTCGAGCATGAAGCACCATATAAAGCAGACCTTTACACCCTTCCTGCATATTGATTAATCTGGGAAGTTACATCAATCACATAATTTATGGATAAATTGTATCACACAAGTTCATTCTTGTATTAGTCGCTGCTAAGGAGATGCTTCTATATTTTGCTTACAGTGGAAGATGAAGGTAAAATAATGGCTGGTACTTGATACAGTGACCAGCAAACAATAAACAGGCTATTCTCATTATTGACATGGCACTATACCTGGAGAATGCGGACTTTATTGTTATCTCGTGATAAAATCTTACTGATTGCTAAATTTGGAACTATCCTGCAAGAAATTATTGTTTTTCAAGTTAGGAAAAATGAGACATAACATCTGGAGGAATCTTTTATAGTATGTTTTCCAATAAATTGTGTAAAGAAGAAGCACACACTACTTACTCAGGAAGAGACTCATATGAAGACATTACAGTCCATACATCACGAACAGGAGCTTTAACTGTTATGCTAGCAAAAACGCAGCGATGAACACCTCCATTTTCCTTCACGTGAAAATAGTTTTATAGGTTACTTAGATCACAAATTTAGCTCATTCAGAATTAAGGCCAATACATAACTATTTACTGCAGATAAGTTACCAAAAGTCCATCAAATCTACGGAGATGAATTTCATCCACCATGCAAGGCCTGTCAAGTCTGCAACTTTTTCCAAATGCACCCCAATTATTGATGTTCACCTCACTGGAAGGCATGGGCAAGGTGCCAGGAATTGAGTTGACTAAATCTTCTTTGTTTTCACACAAAGCACTATTTATCTTTTGGGCAGATGACTCATTAATATCACTAGAAGTTTTATCCAAGTGATTTTCTGGAAGGGAGAGTTTCTGATTTCCTGAAATATTCCTCTCAACTCTATATGCCAAGGCTTGGAGGTTCACAGGGAGATCTGATTTGATAATCCTTTCCAAGAAAATAGCTGGGAAATTGAATCTTGGTATAACATTAACTTCATAAGATAAATTAGTTGATGAAGATCTGCAAGAAATAGAGTTGAAGAATAAACTATAAATGTTCCAGGCCAATGGCAAATGAGTATAACTTCATTTTCTTTCATAGAATTGCATTTTGGCCAATACAAAAGTAGAACATAGTCAAGAGTTTAAGTTCAAAACACATTGATATGAAGCTATTCAACTGAATCATATAAGAACTTCCTTGTATCACAATGTAATTCCCACCACAGATTCTAATTTAGGAACATGAGGATCTCCATATAAAGGCCAAATTTGAAGCCTCTTCTGTCATCAGAACTTCATCCAAGATTCCAAAATTTGGATGTGTTAGCATTACATTAGCATGATATACTAAAGATAAATACAGCGGTTTGAATTGAATTATTGAAGCAACCTCCAGAAGTAAAATCAAAATGTAGTCTCTATATTATGCAAGGCTGCCTGGCAAGTATTGGCTATCAGGGGTATAGGTTCCTACCTTGTTCCAGATTTGACAGACCATTTGCCCTCAAACTTCTTAAAGTCTCCATCAACCATGGAAAAGTGAAGTTCTCGATCCCATGCCTGAAGTATTAAAAAGAATATGTATCAAATATGCAGTGCATACCCTTTGAGTATGAGAACGTACAATTCTTGAGAAAGTTTTTCATCAATCAAGTAATGGCTGTAATGCAATTGCCTAAAATGAGTACTTTAATTACTTCTAGCTGTCTTATACAAGTTATTTATCATTGAATTTGTATACCCATACAAATGAAAAGAACAATAACAAATAACAAATAAATAAATAATAGCATTTCATTTTATGTACATTGATCTACAAACATTGAATTTTTTTTTGTCTTCACCCTCTGGTTCATCAAGCGATAAACTAATATAGAGTTCAACAGAAAAGTAAGTAAAGCTAGCTCAAGAGTTGTTTCCGTCAAGGATTGAACTTAGATAATACTTGAATGATTCAACCTTAACTTCAATACCTTAACCAGTTGTACCTAATCACTTGGTTTACAAACATTGAATTTGAGCATTTGAAGTGAATGAGTCGTGCGTGATGGAGAGATGATTCGTCATATTTTCTTGCTTCATATGCAGTAGACAGATTAGCAGTGCAGTAACTTTAAATGTTTCAACATTTTGAATCCTAACAACTAACTCTCACCTTTTTCTCCTGTTAAGAATTTAAAAGGTTTATATCTAGTTTCATGCTGACATGAAGTAACTGAATCACAGAATAATAAAAAAAATAATAGCAAGTATATATGGATGAGATGCTTACAGAATTGATGAGTTCTTGAAGATCCAAGACAACACGAGCTTCTATGTGCCAATACATTGACCTTTGAAATCCTCTTTGCTCTAACCATATCCGTCCAGGATACGGGCAAGGAATTTTCCCACTGTAAAAAAAGAAAGACAAACAATTAAACAGCAATGCTCATAGTCGTGATCTCATACAAAACTTTCATGAAAAAAAATAATATAAATATCCTTTGTAATGTTTTAAAATCAAAATTGACATTTCATCTCGATAATTACTGCCAATTTTAGTCACTACCAGAAAAGTTTTATATACCCACGGAATTTAGAGAAGTGATTCCGGAAACAAACAAAATTAAGCACATAGAGATGATGTTTGGAGACAGAATGGTCCATCTAGAGATCCTTCTAGGATTTCTCTAAACAAATTCAGGGACGGATATTTGAGACGAAGTTAATCCGTGCCTGATAAATGATAACGCAATCCGTCTCTAATTCTGTCCCTGCATATCAATGTGCTGAATTTTAAAATTCTAATATGTTAGAGACGAATATTATCCGTCTCTAAGTCTTTCTTAATTGTACGTACCTTTTTTTACCATTTTTTTTCCCTCAGGAATCAAATAGTAAATGATATATTTTATAATATATAAAAGTTTAAGGTTGTCAAGAAAAGGCATCAATTACCGGGATGAAATGCCATGATTGACTAGAAGAAAAACATCTTATAAAACTCTATTTAAGGTATATCCGATCTCTTACTGTCACATTTCATTCTCATGTCTGCCATGATTTCTCATTAGTCAATGGCGTATATGATAGTGTATAGATCATTCTCATGTCTGTCATGATTTCTGATTAGTCAATGGGTGTATATGATAGTGTATAGAAATTAAATTCTTAATATATAAGTAAATAGCACATACACTAAATAAAAATGTTTATACTGTCATCTTAAAAATGTCTGCCATTATTTCTTATTGATTTACACGTTACAGTGTTACACATTTTACTATGGAAGAAAATAAAATCTTGACATTATAGTTTTACCTTACCTCCACACAAGATTTGGAATGAAATCAGCGAGATGATCATAATCAGTGAGAGCGTTCCAAACGGATTCAATGTCAGCATTGACAGGAATTTCGGCCTTGACTCTCCTTTCCCTCCAAGAAACCACTTGAACCTCACACTGCACCTCACGTTCAGCCTCTTCATCTTCTTCAATTCCATTATTATTACCATTCCCTACTTCTTTGTCGCACCGGATTCTGGGTTTGCACTGGGTTGAAGAAACCGCAATGCCATTGTTAGCAGAGTGATAGGGGAAGAAGAAGCTCAGAGATAGAAAGGGCGCTGGTTTGGATAGGAAGCGCAGAGAAAGAGGTTGAGCTCCTCCAAGGTTGGTGGTTGAAGAAGTTCTGCAAGTGGTGATCATGTCATGGAATGGTAGAAAGAGAGAGAACAGTGAGTGGTGTGGAGAAGCAAAAAAAGATGTAGCTGTTGTTGTTGTCGTCGTTCATGCATGCATGATGACCACTAGTTTTTGCTTCTGTCGTTTTCTGCTACTGTTTGTACTTTGCACTTTTCGTATGAATTGGTGGCTCTGATCCACACACGTTAGTTGGTGCCTTTTCATTGTATCCACAATTTCCTGTTTTTGTGGCTTAATATTCTGTTCTGTGTGATACATAGTTTTACCTACTAATTTCAAGTTCCAGCTTGGATGAAGCGTACGATGTTGATATAAATTAGGGATATTTTTACTATTTTTGCACATGTTCATCAATGCACGTACAATAGACAATTCTCATCTTTAAGAAGAAAAAATTTAGATTGAGTATATCGTAGTTATTTATTTGAGTAGTATATTGGGCTGGTTCGTTTAAGTTTATTTTTTAGAAAAAAATAAGTACTGTTATGATTTTTTTTTTTATGTTTGTTTACACAGTTCAATTCTTACTTGAAAAATATTATTTGTAAAAAACAAATCTTATTTGTATCTTTAAAAAAGGTTTTTGTAAAAAATATTTTCAAAAAAAACACTTTTAATTTTTTAAGTTTAGACAAAATGATTTCATCATTCTCTGTTTTTTTTTTTTATCAAATTGAGTTTCACTTCAATTATCAATAATTGAAATAAGGATAAATATGCTTATCAAAATAGATAAATTATGTTTTAAAAGACTCTACTCTTTGGGTTTTTCTAAACTAGTCCAGTAATCGTGTTCACGCATTATTTCTGTTAAAATATACTTGAAAAAATTCTAAACAAAGTTTAGAGAGATTAATAGAGTATAATGCACTTAAATTATAAACACAAGTAATTTAGTGGGCCATTCTTCCAATAATATCTAAAAATTATCACAGATTAATTGTTATTCTGTCACGACAAAATGAAAAAATTGTCACTTTCTATCAATAATAATATAGTTTGCTCATAAATTATTCGTCAACAAACACTTGGTTTACAAGTAATTACTCTCGATCTATTGAGAGCAAATATTTTTTCTTCCCCCACCAAAAAAATACAAAGAATAAAAGTATACATCCTCCAAATGTACCACCTGTGGTAGCCCAAAATTGACGAGGTTTACCATTAAAGAGTTCGATTTGAATATTCATGCCAAACAATCCTACAACCACAATACCAGCATTTAGTATCATGTTTAGGGTGTTGAATATTATTGTTGCCTGCAGAAGCTCATTTCGCTTATCATCTAACATCATGTTGATGTAGTCCTCAGTGTCATCCACGTACTCACTCAACTTAACAAGTCACAAACACATGCATCATTAGTAATGAGTATTTTAAAGAAGAAATCTAATTATTAAATGCAATCACTTAATATTATTGAATATGTCTTTTCATTTCTGATCTTCATTTCAAAATATTGATATTTTGGTATTAAAAAAAATCTATATTAACTGGATTTTAATCAAAATACCAAAACATGTTTCTCTTATTCTGTGAACACCCAAGAATCTTTCATGTTAGTATTCAAAACAAGGATACAAGAGTTAATAAAGAGATACTTACACTAAACAATCTTTGCAAGATTCCATTTGTCTGCGCAAAATATGCTTCTAGAAGCATTTCCAATTCCTCAACATTAAGTTTAAGACCAGGGAATTTGTCATACTTTTCCGAATTTGATTCATCGCTACAGACAAAAGTAACCAGTGTAAGCGTGAATAATGTAATTGCTAAGCTCAACTTCGGTGTTAAATACAGAAACATTGATTTTACCTTTGATCGGTATCTTCAGATTCAGAATTGTACTCTTCTTTTAATGATGCCTGATCTAATAAACTAGCATTAAGCTTTTCTGTCAAGTACATTTCAGCCAAGTCTTTATCATCATCCAGCAAATGTTCCAATTCATCTGCTACCTGAAAAATCCAAGACTATAATTAGTCCCTTTTTTATTTTATTTTTGCGAGAACAACATATATATAACTTTATTAAACAAAAATTAATCAAAATATCCCTAGGCATATACTCCATCTTGGTGCAAAAGTATGCTTTCTTTTTGGGATTCACATTTTCAGGTTCACAATATAGACTTTATGTTCCTACCCGAGGTATATATCCTTGACAATAATATAGAAGCAACCAAAAGTCTTCCTAGCAAGCATTTTTTCTAAATTAAACTTGCACAGACGAGTCTACTCCCCATTTGCATAGTGGAGAATTAATTATGTGGCTAAATTGAATTAAGAACAAGACAATGGTATGGTTAGTGCTAGATTAATAAATACAAAATATTATTGAATCTTTGAAAAAATGGCAAAAGGGATTCCATGAGTAAATTCTTATCCGCGAATCATCCAACTGAGATCTGCATCCGCATTTAATTAGCACAAAATTTCTCGTTGAAAATAAGGAATAAGCTTTATTTTATTTAAGGAATAAAAGTCAAGAGTTTTAAACAACAGAGTGAATAAGTGTCCTGATATATACACAAGATGATCACTCAGAAAGTGTATTCATGATTTTCCAAAATTCTTATGTAAATTTTACTAATCTTCAAGCATTAATGTTATGATTTACCTTCTGCACACGACCAGAAAGTGCAACCAAACGACTCTTGATATGCCTTACACGTTCAAGATTGAGTGTGCAAAGTTGGGAGGTCAATTCATCTAAAGCTGGGTATGCCTCTTCCTCCAATCTTGAAGTCTAATATAAACAAGTCATGTATAGAACTTAAAAATAAGCATCAGGTTAAAAAAAAAAGAGCTACACATATTGTGTGCGTGTGTATTTATATACACACACAATAAGATTCAAGTATTTATCTAATATCTTAATAAAATAAAATAAAAGTAGGAGTAAATGCAGTTATATAAATGAACAAAATAAGTTAGTACGACCTCAGATTCAAGGCACCTGCAAGCAGATTCAATAAATGTCTCGAGGGCTCGGAACTCAAAAGGTAACTGCTTGGGAGCTATAGGTGCCATCTTAGGGCTATCTGCTTTTACTTCCTCAGATATTTTCACATGCGAAACATTTTGGGAAGAATCTTCAGAACCACACATCGCTGGAGGTTTTGCTTCGTAACCAGGATTCATGTCATTGCTCATCTGTGTAATCAAGAGTATTAGGGCACGCTGGTTAGCAATTAGCATTTGACTTTTTAGATTTTTTGAAGTCCACGAAAGTTATTAATTAACATGATGAGCATGTATAAGTGTGAAGTAAAGGGAATATGGAAGTAGGTACCGGTGAGGGAGGTTGATGAGTAAGACGGGTGAGAAGGTCTTGAAGGAAGAGAAGAAAGAAAGGGTTGGAAGAGTTGATCATGAGAACCTCGGTGGAAGTGATGATTCCTTTGAGGTGTTCCAAGTTGACAAGAATGGCTCTTTCGCGTACAAGGATGGAAGAGGGGTGAGAAAGCATGGGATCGAGGACTCTAAGGTCACGCGCCGGCAAGCCAGTCCGCCGCATTAGGGAGTGCTTGCCGACATCCTCAAGGCGTTGCTCTCCTGTCTCCGAGGACACCACCATCCAAGTCTTCACTCCCGTAGTTATTCCCACACTAGTCTTTCGCCTCACCATTCTCTTTTCTTACTCCACTCTGCAATCTGCGCCTCAACCCACCCCTTAAAATAACATTCAAATCTCTCTCTATCAAAACTTATCCATTCCTAGTAACTAACTTCATGCCAAAACTTATGCTCTCCAAACTTTACTCTTATTTTCTGTTTCTTTGATTTTATGATAAGATTTCTCAACTGAAATTCCAATTTCTCTTGTTTATCATTCTGTTAGGCCAATTAATTGTTATTTACACCTTCCAATTTTACTTTTATATATATATGACAAAAGCATCGTAGTCCTAGAGAGCCTAGGCGCTTAGTTGCATTTTTCGTTATCGTGGAAATTTTGCTTTTCAAATTTCAAGGGTGCAACTTCATTAACAGATGAATTAAATTTCGATAATTACTTTGCCTGAAAGATTTGTAACATTGTGATTGGAGTGTGAATTTTGGATTTTTGTAAATCGCATTTTTCCAAATAATTAGCTCGAATTGACAAATAACTTATGTGTCTACTCTTTTAATCATGAGATGACCATCTTTTTTTTTTTTCCACCATGTTCTTCACAAAAGTTGATTATCATCATGTCGAATTATCAACTTTCAATTAAAGTTGTATTGAAATTTTGGAACCAATTAATTCGTTTCACAGCAAATTCGGAAACGAAAAGTATCATCGAAATAAATTTGTTTCTATTAAATGATGTGTTTTTTTTATTTTTTTTTTCAATAAGACCAAGTAATATGCAATCATAATATACATAAGGATATTTATACAAATATTCTTCATCTATAAATCTTTTCTCCTAAAATTTCTCTTTTTTTTTTCCAACTTATCACCTTATTTAAGTTTCTTCATATTTAAGTTTCCTCAATGATTTAATTTAAATTATAATTCTCTATTTTAATTGAATATGTTTCAAGGCATGATCAATATAAACAAAATAGTTATAATTCAATTATAGTTCTCTATTTTAATATGTTTCAAGACATGATCAATACAGTAAAGATTAAGAAAGATATCAAAATTAATTAGATAAGAGATAAAGGAACTTACAACAACTTATATAACAGGTAAGAGATAAAGGAATTAAATCATGCAAGTTAAAAAAATAAGAATATATAACTAAAAGATTTAAGGATAACTTATTTCAAGAGATAACTAATTAAATTAATTTTGATATATATATATATATATATATATATATATATATATATATTTAGTTTAATGTTTTTAAAAACAAATTTATTAAATTTTCTCTATGCCATTTTATATATTTATTTAAAGTATATGATATGGAAAAAAAAATTATAATAAATAATTATAATTATAAAATTTTCATATTATTTGGCCTTTGTATTGCACATGATAAATATTAGTAGCGTTTAAAAACGTACTCATTTAAGGATGAGAATTAAAATTTATAAATAGATGGAGATAGATAAATTAAGTTGTTAGATATTATTATCTTTAACTATGGATAAATTTTAAAAAAACATTGAAATGTAATTTAAATATAAAAGATAAACGAGAGATTAGATTGAATTTGATGAGCAATTAATTAAATCGCATATAAAGATAAAACAAAACTTGAAATAATTGAAGAAAATATTTTTTAAACTATTTATAGAAATAATGTAAAATTTATTTTCAAATAAAAATATATAAAGATAAAAATTAGTTTAAAATAATATTTTTCAACTATTTAGAAATTACAGAAATAATGTAAAATGTAGTTAAAAAAATGAAATGTTTACTTATAAGATTGCATGGTGGAAGAGAAGGGACAAAAAGGTAAATAGAGCGAAAGGAGTTTCCAACAGGGGGAATGGAAATCCCGCCCTTTTCCCGTTTTGATGGAGGAAGGTGAAATTTAAAAATATGATTTATAGGAAAATCAAATCCCCTCTCTCTTTCCTTTCATCCTCTTCTTTTCCGTAGATCTAATCTCTCCATTCCATTCTAAGCTGCATTTACAATCACTATCATAAGCGTTTTTCGATTCATCTCCTATTAGATGCTGCAATACTCATTTTGGTTTACAATTTTAAGCCAGCACCATGAAGCGTGCCCTAGATTTTTATTTTTTGTTTTCGCTATTAATCAAGCAATTTGTTTCGGAATTTAATTGCTCCTGCTTTTTTGTTTGTATGTGATATGATTTGATTTAGGATTAGCGAATGATGCAAGTAAGTAAAATATATCCTGATTTTTCATTTAGTTAGCCACTCGAATTTGGTTCAAGTTTCTCAATCATAATTCATATCCTTTTCTTATTTCTATTCTGTGTTTCTGAAAACTGCATCAAGCTAGTGAACTCCTTTTTTGACTTTCTGTACTGCACGTCTGTAACTGTTCAATCATGCTTTGCTGCCCATACTTGCTATATATATATATATATATTCTTATTATTCTATTGTCTTATCACTATATCCAGAAGGGTCTACTCTTCAAGAAGCCTCCAACACTTGTCGATCAACAGAATTTCATAGAAAATCTGTTGGAGAAGCTCAAACACTCTCTTTCGCTCACCCTCTCCCATTTCTATCCTTTGGCTGGTCGCCTTGTCACCCACACAACCCAAGACCCTCCCTCGTATGCTTTTTTCGTTGATTGCAAAAACAGTGATGGAGCTAGATTCATCTATGCATCTTTGGACATGACCATATCTGACATACTCACCCCTGTTGACGTCACAAAGCAGTCAACCATGATGGCCACACCATGCCCTTATTGCCCATCCAAGTCACTGAACTAGTGGATGCTGTTTTCATTGGTTGTTCCATGAACCACACTCTTGGTGATGGCACTTCCTACTGGAATTTCTTCAACACATGGTCTCAGATCTTTCAATCTCAAGCTCAAGGCCATGAATACAATGTTCCCATTCTCAACCGTTGGTTTCCCAGTGATTGTGATCCGTCTGTTAATCTTCCTTTCAAACATCATGACGAGTTCATTTGCAACTATGAAGCACCTTTTCTGAGGGAGAGAGTCTTCCACTTTTCTGCAGAGTCCATAGCAAAACTGAAAGCAAAAGCCAACTCAGAGTCCAATACCACAAAAATCTCTTCATTCCAGTCATTATCAGCACTTGTCTGGAGATCCATAACTCTCGCGCGCTCCGTGCCGTACGAGCAAAAAACAAGTTGCAAGATGGCTATAAACAATAGATCAAGAATGGAACCGCCTATGCCAGAAGAATACTTTGGAAACTTAGTTCAAGTAGTGAGTGCAGAAACGACAACAAGGGAATTGCTTGAGAATGATCTAGGATGGGCTGCATGGTTGTTACACGTGGCTGTCACAAACCATAATGACAAAGTGGTGCTGCAATCGCTCCAAGGATGGTCACAGTCTCCTTTTATCCCTCAAATTGGTCGATTGTTTGATCCGTACAGTGTGTTGATGGGAAGCTCGCCCAGGTTCAACAAGTATGGTTGTGAATTTGGAATGGGGAAAGCGGTGGCGATTAGAAGTGGGTATGCTAACAAGTTTGATGGGAAAGTGACATCATACCCAGGTCGTGAAGGAGGTGGAAGCATCGATTTGGAAGTGTGCCTTTTGCCACATATAATGAGAGCTCTGGAATCAGACAAGGAGTTTATGAATGCAGTTTCGGTGTCCAATCCCCTGTTCTAGCTTGCTGATATGCCCAATATTTGACCGTTGAACATGTCAAATACCATATTTTGTGTAGTATACAATGTGTTGTTGGTTGAACTAGTAATGAAATAAAGTAGAGAAATAAGTGGAAAGTGGGGGAAAATAGAAATGAAACAGAAAAGGAATAGAAAAATAGTATATTATTTGGATGAATAGAAAAAAATGAAGAAAAATTTCTTTACTTACTTAGATAAGTGAGGAAAAAAAATATAAAAAACTAGATATATCACTTGAGTTAATTAGTTAGTTAGAGGTTAATTAGTGTGTTAGTTAATTTGTTGCATACTAAATAACTTATGAATATAGAATTTTGGCTAAATAAAGACGAGCGTGGCACACAGATTCACCGAAAAGGCAACTAACCGGCTGCGGACTATGACAGCAATTTGCATTATTTATTTATATAAAGAAAGAGTAATGAACCATGTCTTGGTTCAGAATTCACAAAGGAAATTAATACTAGATCTCTAAGCAGTCTGCAACACAAATCTAACTTGTGTGTGGCCTGCACTTCAGAATGAGTGCCCTTGCCGTTCGACGCATTTCAGAATGTTTTGTTAAGCCCCAGCTCCCCAACCATTGGGATATTGCTATGTTGTCTACCAACTATATCCAGAAGGGTCTACTCTTCAAGAAGCCTGCAACAACTCTTGTTGATCAACATCATTTCATGGAGAATCTCAAACACTCTCTTTCTCTCACCCTCTTCCATTTCTATCCTTTGGCTGGTCGCCTTGTCACCCACCAAACCCATGACCCTCCCTCTTATTCTGTTTCCGTTGATTGCAAAAACAGTGATGGAGCTAGATTCATCTATGCAACTTCGGACATCACCATATCTGACATACTCGCCCCCATTGACGTGCCACCCATTCTTCACTCCTTCTTTGACCATCACAAAGCAGTCAACCATGATGGCCACACCATGCCCCTTTTGTCCATCCAAGTCACTGAACTTGTGGATGCTGTTTTCATAGGTTGTTCCATGAACCACGTTGTTGGCGATGGCACTTCTTATTGGAATTTCTTCAATACATGGTCTCAGATCTTTCAATCTCAATCTCATGCTCTAGGCCATGAATATGATGTTCCCATTCACAATCGCTGGTTTCCAAAAGATTGCGCTCCACCAATCAATCTTCCTTTCATACATCATGATGAGATTATAAGCAGATATGAAGCACCGAAGCTGAGAGAGAGAATCTTCCACTTTTAAGCAGAGTCCATTGCAAAACTGAAAGCAAAGGCAAACTCGGAGTCCAATACCACCAAAATCTCTTCGTTCCAATCATTATCAGCGCTTGTTTGGAGATCCGTAACACGTGCACGCTCCCCACCGAACGACCAGAGAACAACTTGCAGGTTGGCAGCAAACAATCGATCAAGAATGGAACCGCCTCTGCCTCAGGAATACTTTGGAAACTCAGTTCATGTAGTGAGTGCAGAAACGACGACAGGGGAATTGCTTGAGAATGGTATAGGATGGGCTGCATGGAAGTTGCACATGGCTGTTGCAAACCATAACAATGGAGTGGTGCTGCAATCTCTGAAGGTGTGGTTAGAGTCTCCTTTCGTAATTCAAATGGGTAGCTCGCCCAGGTTCAACGTGTATGGAATGGGAAAAGCGGTGGCGGCAAGAAGTGGTTATGCCAACAAGTTTGAGGGGAAAGTGACATCATACCCAGGCCATGAAGGAGGTGGAAGCATTGATTTGGAAGTG
Source organism: Glycine soja (assembly GCF_004193775.1). Classification (NCBI taxonomy): domain Eukaryota; kingdom Viridiplantae; phylum Streptophyta; class Magnoliopsida; order Fabales; family Fabaceae; genus Glycine; species Glycine soja. Next base: position 280,394 of record NC_041009.1, read on the forward strand.
TGCCTTTCACCAGATGAAGAGTTCCTGAATGCTGTTTCTAAGTCCAATCCTTTGTACGACTTGACTAATGTGGCTTGTCCTTGACCGTCTATGAGATTAACAGTTATAGAAGAATCGGATTCAATCATCATATTTTTATAACCTCTCCCACTCCCACAAGCAATGTAAAGACAAGGAAGATAGCCCAGAATTTAGCCTAGTTGATGGAACACTCCCTAACTTAAATGACAAATCTCCCATGTGATATCTTAACACTGCTCCGCATCACAGTTTACTTTTCCCCACCCTCCATGGTCGCAATCTCCAATAAATGGGACTAGCCGTAAACTAATTTATTTAGTTTCAAATTATCTATTATATAGATATCTATTTTATTTTTAGTATTGAAAAAGATGATGGCAAGTGTTTTACTACTTTGTTAAGTCAAAAAAATGATCCTCTTATGCTTTGGCTAACCGATGGTCCTGGCTACTCTTCATTTTCAGGTCCTGCCTTTCAAATAGGTAATTTTTTAGATACATACTTTCTATGTTAATTCCTATAATAACAATAACTAGATTTGGATTGTATTACTATTACACTTCTATTTGACCAACTGATTCCAACATGTGTGAACTCCTATATAGATTGTATTACTCAATCTAAATTTGAATTACCCTATGATACCTTACTGTATTACTCAAAAAGTTGTTTTGAAAAATAGTTTTATCAAAAAGCTCTTAACTGTAGGCTCATAAGAAAAATACTCCCTCCCGGACTAAATTTGGTGGACTTAAATATAATTATAAACAAATTTAATGTCATTATTTCAAAAATACCCTTAAGTTCAAATCTGATTAAGGGTAATTTAAGAGATGTGGTTCTTTTTTTTTTGGTATGAAATCAAGAAAACATGCAATTTCTTTTCCGTCGATACGTCTTGCAATTTGTACTTGAACTCTTTTTGTACCCGCCTGTTCAGATAATTGAATAGCTTTTTTCATTGCTTTACGAAACCAAACTCTATTCTTTAATTGTCCAACTATAAATTCTGCAGAAAGAGAGAATTTTGATACAAAATCTGAGACATTATTGCACTTAAACCAGGTATGTTGGATTAGGAGAAAAAGATGATGACATGCAAGTGTTTTACTACTTTGTTATGTTAGAAAATGATCCTTTAATGCTTTGGCTAACTGGTGGTCCTGCCTGCGCTTCATTTCCAGGTCTTGCCTTTCAAATAAGAAATTTTTTAGATACAAACTTTCTATGTTAATTCCTATAATAACAATAAATAGATTTGGATTGTATTACTATTACCCTTTTATTTGACCAACTAATTCTAATTTGTGTGAACTCCTATATAGATTGTATCACTCGATCTGAATCTGAATTACCCTATGACACCTTACTGTATTACTTAAAAACCTGTTTTGGAAAATAGTTTTATCAAAAAGCTCTTAACTGTAGCCTCATAAGAAAAATACTCCCTCCCGAACTAAAATTGTTATCCATTGCAATGTGTGACAGTTTGGGTCAAATGGTCAGGTTTTATGTTTGACAGAAGAGTTCAATCAAATGAGTTTAACCATGATTGATTTGGGGAATTCCTTTCTGAGGCTTGTCACAAGCCCTGATGCTTCCAGTGCATCTATTTTTGGATGGCTGATCACTGGATCATTTGGACTAATGGCTCTCATATATGCTGTTCTCAAGTGGCAGCGAAGGTCCTCATTGAATTGGATTAAAGCTGCAGCAAGAGAAAAGAAGAAAGTTTGGAAAAAGTTTAAAGTTCCGCTATCCGAGCATTTGTGGGTTGAAGATTTTACTTATAGGGAACAGCCATCCACTTGTTGTTTCTGCTTGACTTCCCTTTGGCCTTTTCAAAATTTAGGTACAACAGCCTCACCGCATGCTCCTCTCCATCGTTGCTCTGTTTGTGGTGTCGCAGCTTATTTCCTTTGTTCTCAGTTTGCAGCAAAGGATTGCAAATGTGTGGCTCAGGCTGGCTTTGGCCATATTCGACACCACTGGTCAGAAAGATGGGTTAATGTGGATGAAAATCATGAGATGTCTGCCTTCTGTTTTTACTGTGATGAGCCATGTGGTGTTCCGTTTGTTAAAGCTTCTCCTACCTGGGATTGCCGGTGGTGTCAGCGCCTCATTCATGTGAAATGTCATAACAAATGAAGCTTTAACAAGGGTACAAAGCTTCTCCTGACTATTTTACCTTTGTACCCTTGTGGCTATTTGTTGAATCCATATAATTCCTAATTATGAAGATTTGCAGGGTATGTTATTTTAACCTGTTCATTGTTCACGAATGTTTAAACTTTAAAGTAATCCAAATGTTTTGGTGTTGTAATAAGTATTTATCTTTCTTAAAACTGCTGCAAGTTAATGAAAAGAAATAGATGTTCTCATGTAGACAAAAGAAAAACATTGAGTAATTCAAAACATGTTAAGCATCGTTGTGTTTTTTCCTCAATACATGCAATGTGAGAAATTCAAAACATTATGTTTTACTGAATTGCTATCTTTCAATTTTCATGTCAAATAGAACTTTCTGTCGATTTTCCCCTTTGAAATTCTTGTGTTTTTATAGTGGATATTTGTATGACAATACAGATTAATGTTTCATAGAATCCTATGCAAGGCATGACATAAAAAATTGTGATTTATCGGTTTTGTTAACATTGAGTGTTGATATTAGGAAAATAAAAGTAAAAAGAAAGTTATCATTAACAAAATAAAGAGCAAATTATTCTCCCTTTCTTGAGATGTGTAAGGGTTATACCGTTCTCCCTTTTAAATTTAAAATTTACACTATAGCTTGCCCCTTTCTTGAAGGTGTTCAGCTCATCTAGTATTACCCTGATGAATTGTTGCAGTGACAGGTTATGGATTCAAATGCAAGTTTAGTGGCCATTAAAATAAACGGTTTTACAAGGTGGGGAACGGAAATCAGAGAATCACAAGGAAGGTTGGTGACGCGCGCAGTGAAGCTTCCACTCTTTTTTACTTTGATGACTGGGCCTCTTTGAATAGAAAGTAGGGGCTTCTTTTTACATACCCCTTTTTTCTCTTTGTCTTCACATTGCTCGTCCTTGTTTGACAAAAATATTCTAGTCTATGTAAGACCCAATACTGCAGCGATATTACGAAAATTAGTCTATGTAATTTATGTAATGCATGAAAAAATTACATTTCAAAAACAAGATTTTGTAATGTACTCATATAGCTAGTTAAGTGGAGTTAGGGAGGACTTCAGATGTGTCTATATGTATGAGAATCATAACATTACGCATACATTGCTTGATCTCAGAATCTTTTAAAAGTCATGTTTGGTCCTTGGGTCAGGTGGGCTACACACAAATCGCTTGGATCAGTTACTAAGAAACTTTGCACATGTGTTAAGCTTAAGTCACCGTATTGGATTAAGACACGTGCAATGGGTTCAAAACAAAACGAATGAAGACATATATGGCCACTATCTAGTACTATGTTTCCTTTTCCAATCCTCACTAAGAAGGAGGGATGAAACACGATGGCACCCACAAAAATTGCATATTTTCAATTCCCTTCCTTTCATTGTTTTATTATACCAAACAAATGATGGCCCAAATCATTGTCTCTTCTTTTTCTCTTTCCCTTCTATGTGTGCATACCAAATTAATGGAAGAAGAAAAAGGGAGAAAAAGGATCAATATGCAAAACCCCTTTGATCATCACCCATGAAAAGCACTGTATTTTTCATTATTTTAACCTTTTTTATGCTGTGGCATTTAATTATAAAAAAAAGTGGCCGAATAATAGTGAGAGGAGATATAAATTGGATGCTTCATCTATGTACACATGAAAACAAAAGCTCTGAGCTAGTGACAGGAGCTTAAATCATTATACAGTAACAATTATAAAATCAAATTTTGGTATTTTGAAAAAAAAAATAATGGTAAGCGAAATACGCATGTTGTTCACTATATTCTTAAGTAAATTAACATCACAATACTATTTTGAATTTGTTTATTACTGGTATTATTATGAAATTTTAAATTTTGTTTAAAAGATTTTGTTGGTGGCTATCTGACAGTGTAGAAAAGTTAGCAGCTAGCTCAAAAGATAATAAATTCATGATGAAGCTGTCAACAATAAAGGAGTGCAATTGTTTCACTTCTTTAAAGAGACCAAGTTTGTCATGAAACGATGTCCGAGTAGCCGTGTCTTTCTCTCAGTTTCATTTCCCAAGAAAAACCAGATACTCTACATTTATTTACTCTCTCTCTCTCCCCCCATAATGCAATTTGAAATGCTAAAAGATCTCATCTCACTATTACTACATACTATGACTCCACGAAAAGGTAGCATATGAAGCTGATATTGCTGATCCAAGCTTTTCCTGAGTTGGTTTCTGCATTTTCAACAACTTTAGAAGCTCCATAAATACATTACACTAAAACACACACATCAGACACAAAATAATAATAGAAGAGAAGAGAAGAGAAGCTCTATTTCCTCTTTCTCCTTTTTCCAGGTGTAGTTTGCATCAGCTTAGTTATGCATGCAGCTAGATACACACATCTGAGTTCGTCATGATAATGGAAGCTGGCAATGACATGGTGTGGTCATAGATCATAATCATGTTATAGTATCCGTTTCTCTAGCTAGTGACAGACACAGACACATAGAATCCCTAGCTGTAGCTTCTCCTGATTCTCACTACTCGTTAACTGTTCTTGCACATCTCTTCTCTTCTCTTCTTTCATTCATTAGTCTTTCACATGTATATGCATCAGCAACTTCAGCAGCTAGTGAGTGCATGCCTTCAACACTCATCACTGTCATTTCACTACACAACAAAACCAAAATAAATTCAACAGCGCATCATGTTTCAAAACCTCACATCATACACATAAATATTTTTAGACTTATGTATGAAGGTGTATGTATATATGAGTGATAATTAATTCAATAACTCATTAAATATATATTTATTACTTGCTTTACTGGGTAACTGTTAATTTACCTGAAGTACATTCATTCAGATGTTGACGAAAATGATGGCAAGCCTTTTCCCCAAGTAAAATTATGAAGTTGGCTTCCCTAAAATTTTCACCGGCCAGAAAACAGGTTTATTGACAGAAAGCTGAAGCAATAATATTCAAAGCTGAAAGGACTTTAGAAGAGGAAAGTTATGCTAGAAAGACCTAAGAGGCATAGCAGCTAGTTGCAGATAAAGAAAAGAATTTCACATATGATATAATAGGTTTTCACTGTTGATGCTTTCATTCACTTCAGCTTTCTTGTCCACGTGAAATAAACATTCCCGCAGGTCTGAGGGCCTGTGATTAGCCAACTTATTTGTTAATAATATTTTCATAGGTAGTATCTTATCTCTCTGAAATGTTAATCTTAAATTAATACTATACCAGAAAACTAGACAGATTTGCTGTGGTAAAAATGCTTCTCTCTCTCTCTTGAGTGGGTGTATGAGAGAGAAAAATAGGGAAACACAAACAAGAAGTCATTTTGAAAAGATAACCATTTGTTTAAAAATATATGATTGTTTTCTAAAATTAACATATTTTCAAGCATGGACTAATTCTTCATACAAATGCCTTCAAATTAATGATGAAAACTAAATCTATACATGGGAGACTTGAGCATATATAGTTACATAATCTGAGCAGATGCAAACAGCTCAAACTTTTTTTTTCTCTATTTTAGCCACACATATATGTAAAGAAATTGGTTCATCCATCACTAAAGTAAGTTGTAGCTTGGGATTTGGGAGAAGGTAGCATATTCACTCGTAATAAAAAAGAAGGTAACGAAAATACAACCTTTACAAAACAAGATTGCCACCACTGAGTTGAAAATTCTGAGCCTGCAAAAACAAACTGTGAAAGAGCATTTTTTTTTTTTTTGTGCAGATTGAGAGAAAGATGAAAGGAAGAGAAAGCCTTACCATAAGGGCATGCGAGATATGAAAATGGAGAGAAAGAAATTTAAATTAAGGAAAAAGCAAAAGTTGGGTGGGGGGAATGAAGCCTGGTCCGAGAATCATTTTTTTGTGTAAGAGGGTAAATTTCCATTGGAAACTTTCACTGATCTCAGTACTCTACTCCTCCTCCTCCTCCATGACCTCGAGCCAGACAACATTCCTCTCAACCTCACCTTTGCAAGCTAGGAAGAAGAAGCATGTCAAGTTCTCAACCACACACAACACACATGATCTTGTGTTTGAAGTTTGAAGTAGAAACAAATGAAAGGAAGAACTTTTGAGGGGAATGAAGCCTGGTCCGAAGCCTTATAGTTCCATCCACTGTGAACCTCATTTGTGAAAAGCCTCGAGCCAGCCAACATTCCCCTCAATACCAACCCATCTCAACACAACACTCTTCAAAACCCTAACCCGCACATACCTTCATATATATAGCGAGCCCATGTGAGTGAGAGAGAAACCAAGCACTGACTCACTCATACCACACTAAGTGTGCTTTTTAGTCACCCGTTCAGATGTTCCAAAATTAGGCTTATGCAAAACGGAACTTAAACTCTAACTACTCAGCTAGCTGTAAGATAAACAAAAGCATCGTACGTAGTTGTTAACTCATCATCACCACAAAGGACGGAGAAATTCTTTCAACAAATTAACAACATCCAAGTGACTTCGATTTGTTTCATATATGTCACGAGATTTACTCAAATTTTACTAAATTCAGTTACCTAAAGTTAAATTCATCCACGCCCACTTATGTAACAATACTATAATAATAGTAGTAATGAATAATTTATAGGATTTAATTAATGTTGGTGAGCGTAGGTTTTTTTTTATATATAATAGTATGTTGTGGGAATGACCTGATGGTGCCGGTCAAGCAACCGAGGCGTTACCTGCTAGCAACAGTTGCTACTAGCCAGTCAAACACACAGAACAAGACAAAATGAGTATTTAAAATACACTTGACACGAGACAAGTATGCCTTTAATGCGATTCTTTCATCATTGCCTTATTATTTTTAGCCTTTTGTTATCCCTACTTTCAAACTCCTCTGTAGGATACTTTACCCGCACGGCCACATCATATCACAATCACATACACACATACACATTCTCTCCTTCCTTTCTTTTTCACTCTTCTTCTTTTCCCTCTATCTAATTACTCTTCATATATATACTAATCTTTGTTATTGCAGTGATTTTATACTCTATCCGCAAGTCTGTATACCATCCTCTTTCAAGATTTTTAAAAAATAAAATAATAATATTAATCTATACTGTATATAATTAAAGTGGTACTATATTCTTTAATTTATTTAATTTTTGCAGTTGCTAGGCTATAATAATATTCAAAACACAATTATCTACAGAAAATATTCGTACACTCGCTCGTTAATTTAACGTTGAATATGTAATAGCAACAATGATAGTGTAGTGTGTAGACAAGAGAATTTCTACACCCTACCTGTATGGTCTAGTTGAGCTAGAGAAAATAGTCTCAGCCTTTTGTGCTACACCAGTCTCGTCAATTATTGGACTCAACAGAAAATTATGAGTCTCTAACTCTTTTAATTATAAAAAAAAATCTATGTAGTAGGCATGACTTTATTCTTCCATCACAAATAATAGTACTTTTATATATATTTATTCACCACATTTTTTGTTGAAATAATTTTTAAATTAAAAGTAGTTTACATATTATACAAAACGATTTTTTATTAATAGCCTGAGAGATTATCAGCTTAATTAAAATCTTTTTGATATATGGTTTTGTATATATGTGCTAGTTAGCAAACTAGAAAAGTAAAGATTGATAGGCGTGACATGCTTATATACAGATGCGTCGTCTTGCATAAGAATGTTTGCAATGGCATGTGAGAGAGAAGTATATGTAAAATATTGTACTTAACAATTTTAGTTGAGAAAAGACGTGAGCAGTGGGTGGAAGAGAGTTATATCTTTCAAATTTGCAAAGAAATGGGTTAATAAACAGCATATAAGTATTGAGAGATTGCATATATATTACAGGTAATATGTATATTTACGGTACCTAAATACCATTAAAATTTCATGTGGGGGCAGATAAAAATTATAATAAATAGGGCCAGATATACACTTCTGACTCAACCAGTGTCACGTCTAATGTCTAGCTTCTTATAGGTCATCTCATTTTACAGTTTCAAGAAACTAACGATCGACCAGGTGAGTTGTAAATATGTATTTTCCCACATTATTTTACGTTATTACATGTGCTTGAATTTTTAATATTATTTCTTTTGTATAAGGTAACGCCATGTGTTTTGATCGAGAATATATTATTTATTTGAGATATCAAGCTTTTTAATGAAAATAAAAAATTAAGGCGTGCTAGATTAATCTTTATATAAAAAGTATTCACGTTACCCCCTTTTTGCAATTACTTTTTTGCTCAGCTACAATTTATATATATATATATATACACACACATTTGAACATCTAACCTTGTGAAAATTCCGTGACTTTGTAAGTGCTTTTTTTTTTTTATGCGGATTGCCGATAAAAGAATTCTCAATTCATGTGACTTGATTATGTTCTCGACAAATAGGTAAGCATTTTTCGAGCTCGATCCATAGTGGTGTCTTCAGGGCAAAATCTAAAGTATATGAACTTAGGCTGCAGAATTTACGCCAATTGACTGAATTGAGCCATATAAGAGACACGTGATTACACAATATACTTGAATTCAGCTGATAATGGAAACGTCAATTCAAGTGAAGTGACTTTTTCTAGTGACTTGATTATACACAAGAAGTAAATATATTCATGATTTAGTTACATGGCATAATATTATTATGTTGGTATTGGTCTACATAATTGATATGCTTGAATGGGGTGTTTTTGAAGGGGCTTTTTTTTATATCGGGTAAAAATGGAACACGATACAACGAGATTTATAATATTCACATGACAAATTTGATGGGAGTGTTTGGAAGAACATAAAAAACTTAATTGAATTTATGAAAATAACTTGTAACTCTCAAGAGTTTTTTTAGTATATTTCAATGACTATATTAGTGTAATTTATTAAAATAAGTTTTTTTTAGATTATTTCAATAAGTTTCTTAGTTAAATTTATGACATAATACTACTACAGCATCGTGATATTATTATTTACTAATGCAAGGATCCAAAGCCATAGAAGTGCACAAATAGTATAGCCGTATGACTATAGCTAGGTAGGTTGACTAGATAAACCAATTTTATGTAATTCATTCAATGATATGATATATGTTCTGCTTTTAACTTTTGTCTTACTAATTAATTGATCATGGCCGTTTTAGATTTGATAGTAGTATATATCTTAGTTAAGCACAAGAAAGTAGCCAGATAGAACTACGTAATGGTATAAAGATCGAGTGGACCACGCGTTAGAACTTAGAGAAGAGATAGTAATTTACTTGCACTCCTGCAGCAAAAGGACCAGTTATGTAGCATTAGAAAAGAAAGTTGAAGCTGTGGAACCATATGGCAAAGAACTTTTGTCTCACCAACTAAGTGAATAAAAGAGGAAAATGGGACTGGGTGTATATATATATATATATATATGAGGGGTACCCGTAAAATTAATGAAGACACTAGCCACACACAACGGTGCTTCAAACTTCAATTCCCATGCATGCAGTTGGTGAAGACACTTGTTTTGTGATATTTTTGTTTATAGTAATAAATAAATGAATGGGGTATGAGTGGGAGCGTGTTGCGTAAAAGACGTCATGGGAAAGACGGCGAATAGGGAATGGGTGGATCAGAGCCGTTGAATGTGAGAATCGGAGGGCTAGAAGGGAGACCGGACATGTCGGTGTCAGCGGGAGCGTAGGATGGGGAGAAGCCCGAGTAACGAGGAGGAGCACAACAACACAACAACCTATCACCATGAGTACAAGACACACCCCTCCTTTCTTCCTACTTTTTCACTTTCATACTACTATTATAAGATTTAGGTGTAGAATGATTTATTTTAAAAGATGATTTATATTTGATTTTTATCTTAGTTTAAACAATTACACGTAGCAAAATTAATATTTGATTCAGTGATAAAAAAAAATATAATTAAATTAAAAGGAGACATTAAAGAGAAGAGCTAAATTGTCTTAGTAAAAGAAGAGGGAATGGAGGGGCATGTGATAGCAATAAATGGTGTTTGGTACGGCGTGGAGAGGGGACAAGAGCACGTGGGGGAGCAGCAATGGTTGATGAAGTAGGGACCAGGCATTTGAATTCAATAATGGGGTGATGATAATGGTCATGTATCTATCTCTATCTTCCACAGCGCATTTCTCGGGCCCTCCCCTAATATACATATCACCTGCATGTCCCCTCCCCTCTGCACATTAACAACAACATTATATAATTAACTTTGACAACTTCTTCCAACTATGTCTCAATTCTCGAGCCATAAGCTCAACAGGAAAGCTATGTCCCAATGTTTTGACTAATCAGCGCAGACATTTATTACCGTCGACTTTATATTTCAAGATCTGTGCATGTCAAGCGCGGGGGAATCCAAAGATGTTTCTTTCAACTTCCAAATTCAAAACCATTTTCTTTTCCTCTTCACAACATCAAGCTTTATGTTTTTAATTCTTGATTGCATTCTCACAATGTAACTCACTATTAATTATTTCATGTCTACAAAAGAAAGCTGCATTACAGCAGGACCACTGTAATTCCATTTTCATTTTGATCAAATCACATTTCTATTTTCCTTTTAATAAATGCATGGTTGGTCTTGTTGGTAGAAATTCCATCTCTGACCTATGTCAATCCTTATTAATATTCCCTCATATCTTTTTGTTAGACAAACCATTAAGATGATCTGGAATCCGAATTTTTTTTCTTATTGAAAATGAGCCCACTACCGTACCATGTTTCTGGCATTCAATTCCTACATGCTCTTCAGTAGAGAATTGCAAAACAAGACATCATTCCATCAATGACAATATTATCCATACATAGAGCCTCATCGGCACGTAGGGTGACAATTAACAAGATATAGGTTCGTATAATTGCACCTACTACTACAATTTACTAGAACCACCTGGTTAACTTTTCTCGGGGAACAAAGCGTATGATAAATGACATTTGCTTTGTATGTGTAATAATCCATAACTTGGCAAAATACGAAGCATAACTAGCTCCTCCCTTTTGGGGTGTAAGAGAGTCAGAGAGAGTAAAAAATAGGTAGGGTGAAAAATTGACATGTGTAATAAGTGATTTGATAAAAAGAAAATGTGTGTATAAGAATAATTGATTAAATAAAATAAAACTGCACACACACAAACAACAGGATTCACAAACAGAGTTGTAGGCAAAATACCACCAAAACAAGGAACGAAAATGAAGAGCAAATTTCCATGGCATGTGCACTAAGCTATCCTACATGTTAATTTAAAATACTAGCTAAAGATGCCACATAGAACAAAAGCATCCCCAACTTTACTCAGATAAGAATTTCCCTCAAAACTAGTACTACATAACTATATGTAACAATTTTTTCTATCAGCCAAATGTTTGTTAGGGCATTAGGCAGTTAGCTTCATATAGTTGATTCATCAGTCCATCTCAATTTGCTTCAACTTAAGCTAGCAGTGCGTAGTACCCAGGAGTTACTACACCATCGTGGAAAACCCTATCTTTATGGCTTTTTTTCTTTTTTGGGCTTTTTGATAGGACACTTTTAGCTTTCTACAAGTCACCACAGAGGCAGTAAGTCTTACGTAAATGCATTTGCATGTCCAGACATTATAGGTTGATGGATTGTAAAGCATCTGTGAACCTATTTACTTAAACCGTCATATCTTCAACAGCTCTACTGCAAAGGATATACAGCATTACAGACCCGACAAACAAAATACTTCTACAATTAACCATGGAGTTTATCAGGTAGATGCATGACATCTAAGAAGAAACTGAAAAAAAAATAAAAATAAGAATCATAATACTAGCATTCAGTTACAAAAAAGAAAAGAAATGAAGTAACCAAAATAATGTAATAATCACTAAATCAGCTCACAAGGCTAAGTTCAGAAACTGATTAACTCTGCCTTTCATGACACAGGTGATTGGCACCACATGCAATTCTGAGTAAGAAAGTTTACTAGTCAAGGACAGTCAATAGAAGCAGTAGATGGTGGAGAGAAAAATAGTTGCGATCAGTTGAATATAGGAATTTACATGAAATGAAGAACACACACATAAGTTCAAGTGCTATTAGTCCAAGCCAATTTTAGCAACTAAGCAGCAATATACTTAATCAAATCTTACACCAAAACAACATGGATAACAGTTACAAGCTTGAAGCCAATAGCCCATAAACCTTGGGGCATTCTCACTACTTGATTGAGACAAGTATACCAAATATAGACACCAGGCTTGCCAATTCAATTTTCTTAAAGACTAATCAGGTGTTCCAAAGAGCTTTTGAGGACCTTATTTAGGCTTATGGAAATGGCTTATATATAACTCGTATAAAAACTCTGTTTTGCTTATTTCAATATCTTTTTTGGTCAAATTTTTATGGCATAAGCTCGTGTGATAAGAGCTTACAGAACAACCACTTAATTCAGTTGTTTACCCAAACACATATTCTTACTTAGGAATTTTGCAGACACATTTTGAGTGCAAAATAGAAACTTAAAGTTATAAGCTTCATGTCCACGAATAGGATTCATCGGTAGCAATTAAAGGCATTTTTATCCTCTTTTTCTGATCTTTCAGTTTGTGCTTCTGTCATGCCTGAAAAGTCAAGTACAAGTAAATATATAAATTGACAATGAATTTGTCATTATATTAAATCATGTTGGAAAATAATTCATGACGGAGAGAATGAGATCAGAATGTTTTCCGAGTCCGTTTGGCAAGAAATTGGGAACCATCTTGATTCTTGATTGAACAATAATAGGCTGTAGGAAGCATTTAATAATAGAAGTTATCATCTTTGTAAAGAATAGCTTCCTTGCCTAATAGATTCTATAATCTATTTTTCTTGAACTGATACATAGAGTAAAAAGAAAATCTACCAAAATTGATAATTTTTAATAAATTTTAATCAATCATAAAGTGTTAAGAAAACAATATAAAACAGAAAATGTAGCTAGTATTCCTCCTATCTATATGAAATAAATACAAAGATATTATGTAATACATATCCATCTTGATGTTCCAAAATAAAGGTCAGCCTGAAACAATATCCATAGGCGAGTTAGCCCATAATTTAGTCTCAGTCTCAACTTTTTTCAAAATAATATTGTAGCCCAACGCTAATGAACGAAAACAATACTGGCCCAGCGACCATTCTTATTTTTATGGTTTTCTTCCCATTCCATTTTATTTAGGCTCTTGTTGAATTAAAATCAAAATAAAAAAATGAGAAGTAAAAGAGAAACTAAATTTAAAAATATGTTACTTGAAAGGATGTAAATAATAAAGAATAAGGTAGAAAAATTCCTCTTATATGAATGAAAAAAAAAATACTCAGTGAAAATCTTCATTACATATCTTCTCTTACCCTCCTCCCTCTTTATTCACACTCGAATAAACATAAAGACCATTATTCGTTTCTACATGCAAGAAAATAGAGAGGAAAAAAATAATGATGTTTTTTGTTTGTTTTAAAAGAAAACATAGGAAAAAAGAGAGAGAAAATCATTTTTAAAAACAAAGAAAATTTTTTATATATATTTTATTTTTTCTTTAATTCAAATTTTAAAAAAATTTCTCTTTTTCTCATTTTTTTTACAAACAAATAGAAGACTACATAAAATCAATGAATTAGTGACGAAAATTGTTTTATTTTCACTAATCCTAGCTAGGATCACAGATTTGAAAATGAGTACCCATATTTAGTCAACCCAACATTAAAAAAAAGAAAGTCTTTTTTTATAAATAATATGGGGTTGACACGCCCTGGGCAAAACTAAGCAATTAAGCATTTATACTACAAGAGACACATCTTCTGAAATGATGGGGAGCAAATGAGAGGGGCACTCTGAAGAATGTGACAATTGAAGGAAATCTTGGTGGATGATTGAGTCTGAGGAGTACCTCAACAAAGTTGGGAGTGACATTCATGGGATGGTGGGGGACACCCTCTTCTAGTCTTCTCAACAAAGTTTGCAAATGTATTGCAACTTTTAAGTCAACTTTAGCCACCCCGACCATTTGGAAGGAGCGTACTAGGAGCCAGACAGAAACTATACTCAACACAAGGCCACAAATTTTGCTTTAACAAAAGAGCATATCCCTAAGTTGTGGAATAATCCACCAAGAAAGAGACCTTAGTCATTTTGAATTAGACCACCACTTGCTGCTAAACCTGTCGATCTAGCTTTTGAATGGTCCATTAACTTTAATCTTTATATTATCACCAACTGGAAATGTTGTCGAATGAAAATGTTTCTGAAAAACTCGGCTGATCCGGGACCAGAAACATGGAAGTGGAACAGTTAGTTATGCTATCACTGGCGAATCTCATTGAATGTGCATCCACCAAACCATTACACCAAAAGTATATGAATATTAGTGAAATGAATTAAGATCATAATAATCTGCATAACTGAGGTTATATATATTTATTTAAATAATTCTTAGAATGATGAATTATTTAAATAAATATATATAAGCTAAAACCATTATTAACAATGAATTTCTACTTCTAAGTGTTAATATGTAGTTGTATATATTAGAACTTAAACTTGCAAACCACTAAATAAATTAGAACAACTCATTCATTTATCCATGTCCAAGGCGATTTTGTGTTTTTTTTAATATAATAAACACTCTTCTTTCAATTAATCAAATATTTTTTTACTTTTATTATTATACCTACAATTTTAAAGACACCCGTTAACATCTTTCATATGTTCACAGTAATATTTTACTTGAGATTTCAAAGTACAGGAATTTGTATATTATATCTCATGCAAATTTATTTTTTCCTTCAAGACATATATATACATGTAATTTATCATATATTACTTATATTATATTAATGATTAATTGAACTATTAAATTTATTCTTAAATTATTTTTTTAAATAATGTATTATTATATTAATGATTAATTTGTTTAAAAAAGGATTATTATATTTTTTATAAATCATTTTAGACTGTAGTGCTATTTCTATTGATGAAATTGTATATTGAAAGAACTGTAAACGTAACTCAATCAAATTTAATTGCAATTAAATTAAATAAAATTATATTGATTTGAAAGTGTATTTTAAATCAAGCTCATCATAACAAAAAATAATAATAATTAAATAAAGTCAGTTAATATATATCTTGTTTAAAATTAAACTCATATCCTACCCATAAACACCTGAAACAATCAAATTAAACGCATGCTGCTGCTGCTGCTAAATACGTAATCGCCAATTGAAAAATTAATTGTACCCCATACCTTTCGTTCACGTATATACAGTATATCACTCAGCCAGATTTTTTTTCTTTTACTTTTTCTAATAAGTTCGATCGAATTTATGCTGTACGTATCAGTAGAGTAAACATGAACCACATTAATTCTGGGCTATCTTCAGATTCAAGAAAACTTAGAAAAATGAGAGAAAATTAAAGAGATAAACATCCATAGTACTCCAATCCTTTATATATCCTCCCAATACGCAAAATCACATAGCATAGACAAAAACTTATCTAAGCATGGTAAGATTTCTCTTCAAGTGTGTAATTACAGAGCGGTGTCAATCTTTCTTTCTTGAAAAAAAAAAGAAGGTAAAGCTAGGCAGACAAAGAAACACTAGCAAAACCAAGAAAAAGAAAGAAAGAAAGTATACAAGTGTGGGAATTAACAAGCATGGAAATACAAGGCGTGAGGAAGTTGGCGATGATGGTGATGGTTATGGTTATGGTTATGGTGATGATGGGTAGAGGATTCTTTCTGAATTCTCCATCGGAGATGAAGAAAATCATCAACTGAACATGGAAGCTTAAGAGGACCCTCGGTGTGGTAGCCGTAAACCTCATAAGCCTTATCCAAAAGGTGCTTGAAGAGAGGGTGACAAAGATACGAAATTGGGATCACAAATCTTTGAGACCCAACTCCACCAGCTTCTTCTGTCTCTTCTTCCACTTGAACAGCGAGCCAACCCTTCTTCACCTTCATCTTCTTTCTTGCCTACTGAGAGATAGAGCAAAGCAAAGGAACCGTATTATTATAGCTGCTGAGTCACAATGGTAGGTAATGTGGTTTCTTTCTTTTATATAGAAAAGATATATATATATATATTAAATGGGGTTATAAATTTGTAATAAAAATAAATAAAAGGGATAATAACTTGTTGTTGTGTGTGTTGTGTACGTGATTCGGAATCAAAATAGTGGGGAAGGCAAGGGACAGTGCCGTCCCATTCCGTAACTGTAGGGACTACTCATGAAATGGAAACCTAGCTAATTAATTAAAACCCATTTCAACTTACCTTTGTGTTAATTTGCCTAATTAACACATTTTAGGGTATTTCTTTATATAGAGGCGCAAAGCTTCTTTTTTTTCTTACAAAGGTAAATACTTTTCATATATATAACCAAAAAATCATACACTTGTCAACATATTTAAGAACTCAGCCATCTATGAATTATAAGTCACTTGTGAGCAACATTAATCGTTTTTAACCTTGGAACATATATATTCAACAAAATCCCGCTTATTTAGTAAAAGCTATAAAGAATAGTTTTAAATAAGCGTCTTTTGCCGCTTTTAACATAAAAATAAGAAGATAAGTGAGATGCAGACACCCACTAAACATGAATGTAGTGCTTTGTAGCTTAGTGGGTAACTAGTGGTTACGCTTTTTTTTACAAAATAAAATAAAGTTACGATGGGGATGTACTTTATCGTTTACTTAATATTTTGCTTTCATTTTGTCAAACTTTTTTTAAAATAAAGTATGCTGCGAATCAACATTATCTTTTCTTTTGGATTTTTCTGTTTAAATTCTTGTTCTTGTAGGCTGCGGTTAGTTGGGAATTAAATAAAATCTCAATCATAATAAGAAGAGGACAACAATCTAATGAATGATGACGAAGAAAACAATTAATACAGTCATGGTCAGATTAGTATCACACTAACTATCACTCAGCATCCTACGGATATGCTTTATTTTATTTTATTCTTTATCCAAATTCTAACCGTCGGATCTAGTAGAGTTAGTACATCACAAAGTTGAACACGGCACTACTATACTGAAACTAAAAATAAAATAAATAAAATACTAGTCAAAGTTTGTCTTCTTAGTCCAAACCTACACGTACGGATTCTCCGGCCATTTCTCTGTCCTTATCTTAAGAATGATATTTTAAGTGAATTGTTATTTTAGTCCTAAAAATATGAGAAATAGTCCAAGTTAGTTTTTACCTTATAGTTAGGTTGTGGAGATAAAAATCTTTAAATAAGTAAAGTCTAGCTTCTCCGTCAAATTGATTAACATCTATGACCTAATGTTAGCATAGATGTTCACATGATTTTTTGGTACAGTAAATGCTCACATGATTAGTAAAGAGTCATGTCATGATTTTATATGGCAGCATTTATGTTTTAAGGTTGATTAGAGAAGTTAGGTTCAAAAAATGGAAGTAGTTTTGTAAATATTTATTTGATATTGATTTTATCCTTAAATTATTTTCAAAATAAAAAAATCTTTCAGAAATAAAAAAAATCACAATATTATATACTGGGAGTATCATATTATATATATATATATATATATATATATATATATATATATATTGAATTTTCAATTATAATATTTATTTGAGGGTAATTGAGTATGCCAATGTTGTTGGTATGTTGAGAGGTGATCTTGATTTGTTGCACAAATAATGGTGGATCATTAAAGATCTCAATTGGTTGCATAAATAGTGGTGGGTAGATCATCGACGATAATGCTGGTCATATGTAAATACTTTTTTTGGTGGATTTTTTTTTTTTTTTGGAATGGTCATATGTAAATACTTTGATACTTAATTTAGTATGAAGTCCAACAGGGTTTTAATAGTAGAGTAATTCCATAACTTGTGAGGTAAAACCAATTCATGAAAATGTGTGATCTTCAATGTCCACCATACAAATTGATGACTAACATGAATGGATTTTCTATCTCCATTGTGGAGGTATTAAAATAAAGAATTCTAACATGTCTCTTCTAAATTAAGTAAGTTGGAACATTTTTAGGTTTTTACTGAATCTAGTGTATGTTTAAAACAATACTTATTAAATAATTTCAAACTATTTAATAATAGTAATAATTTGACCAATATTAAATATTTTTAAGTGGTATTTTTCTCTTTTTTATAAAATTAAAAAATAATTTAATTTTAAAAGGAAGAAAAGTGAAAAAAAAATAATTAAACGAAACAATTTCTTAATAATAAAAGCAATATATAGTAATTAGTTTAATTAATACTATTAAGAAACTCTTAAAATAGGTGTTTGGTTCATTTACCAATCATTTTAAACACGTACAAAATGAAGTGTTCACGTTTATGACGTGATTCTCTGGGAAATCAAAATAAAAAAGTAGTAAACTTTCCTTTATGACGTGATTCTTATCGTAAACAAGCACAAGCGGCCGTGCCTCTATCTTTCAACTAAACATTTTAAGAGATCAATTGAAAAGCATACGGAAAGAAAAAGGTGTATATATTATTTGAAATGTTTTATATGCTCATTTTAAAAATATATCTCAAGATAAAAAAAAAATGATAACATTTCGTAATCTACTTTTTATTTTTCAGAGAAACATTTTCCATGTAATAATGGGGTAAGGGACCATACCCTTTTGTGTCCTAATCCTTGAAATGAATGAAGAGGAATGAGTGATCGTCTATCATTGGCCGGTGCTGCTGCACTTTTCCCAAATTATGATTTCTTATGGATTTCTCCTTACCTCTTAAACAAACACACTTAGATGGGGGTATTTAGGTCAAATTATGTATTTAATTTTTTATCTTATCATTTTTTTAGTTTGATATTTTATCTTTTAAAATATTTAATTTAATTCTCATCTTACTTTTTTTAGTTTAGTCTTTTATTTTAATTTTTTTTTTCAATTTGATTTTTTAGTCAATTTAAAATTGATGTTGTTAATCATTTAAAAATAATTTTTTGTTCAATTTTCTCTTCTTCCCCTCCACTTCATTTTAACTAAAAAAAATCATTCCTTAACAATTAACAGGATCAATCTTAAATGGATGAAAAAATTAAATTGAACAAAAAAAAGATAATGACCAAAATAATTTTTTTTAAAAATAAAGAATTAAATTAAATAAAAAAAATAAAGGATCAAATTGAAATTTTTAAAAAATAAACAATAAAATTAAATAAAAATAAATAAGATAAACGACCAAATAAATCATTTAACCTTATATTTATTTGGGTTTTTAGGATTTTGTTTGATTAAATTTTTTAGAAAAAAAATTAGCATGGAAATATTAAATAAGTTTTTTATGCAAGTTAAGATTAATTTCTAGAAATCTAATTGTAAAATTTTTATTATATTGGTTTCTCTAAAAGATAAAAGATAATTTTTAATTTATATATAAATTAATTTTAACTTATATACAAAGTTTATTTACGTAGAAAAGATTATCCAAATAGCTATAAGTAAGTTATATCATGAGTCAATAAAAGGTTGACCTACTTAATAAGGAATAAATTATATCCTCAAAATATGTGAATTTAATTTCCTTTGTCAATACGATATTTTATTGATAAATAATACATAAGTATCTTTATTAGTGTTTATTAAATCTTAAGAATTATCATGATTTTGATGAATCTTCATAATTTAACTCACCCAAACTTTTACTAATAAAAAAAAATAGGCTATACCGTTTGACATTTTTTAATTATCACATTAGTTTGTAGACCAACTAAATTTGTAAATATTATTTATTTTTTATTTTATAGTTATATCATTTAATAATTACAAAAATAATTTAGTGATATGTTATTTGTAAATATTTAATTAAAATATGAACTATGTGATTCAACTCACTTAAACTTTTATATAAAAAAAAAACAAGAAGGGACATTTTGACAACCCAACAACATGTACTAGGAAAACAGTAATATGAAGAAAGAAAATAGTAGAGAAAAAAATAAGAAGAGTAAAACGAAAGAAAAGAAAAAATAACCTTTTATTTTATTATTTAAATGAAGAAAATGTTTAATTTTTCTCATATTTAATTTAGAAAATAAAATAAAACATATAATTATATTGAAAAGAAATTTACTTACTCCAAAAATTTCAAAAGTATTAGAGTTACTCATATTCATCCTATGATGTAAATCTGTAATAAATAATTAATTTTAATCATTAGATATTAAGAAAATCAATAATAAAAGAATAATGAATCATTGTAAAAGGGTTCGTTCTTGAGTAACTGAATTCCTTCTCATTTATATTAATTATTATGTTTTCAAATAAATGGTAGACAAGCCGGTATTTTTGTCAACTTATAATTTTAATAATAAAAAAAAATCGTTTTCTTCTTATTTTTTCTTGACTAAAGGATATGATTTTTTTTCTTGGACTCTAGATTATGTCTTTCTTTGTTTTTCTTTTTCTTTAATTAAATGGTAAAGAATAGAGGTAAAGTATCACTATTAGAAATAAATGAATTAGAAATTTAGTGATGAAAATTATTTTCCTTTTCATTAATATTGGCGTCACAAAAATTTAGTGTCAAATTTTTAAAAATTAAATATAATTTTGTTGTTGCTAATGCTATTTTTTAATGTATATTGGTTGGTGAAAATAATTTTTTATTAAATTTATACCAAAATTAGAAATTTATATTTTTATATTTATATTTTTTTTATAAAATAAAAAACTCTCAAATCAAACAACTTATCATTCTTTTTAATTCTCTCTTTCTATATTATATATTTAGTTCGACTTAACCTTAGTCAAATAATGAAAAAAGTTATATATTAAAAATGTAAAATAATTTTATATTATTATCCAATCATAAATCACAATGTTTATTAAGTTTTATAATATAAATGTATAATCATTAAACTCGTTAAATAAAGTTTTAAAATGAATTAATTTCAGATAATTATTTTAATGAGTCAATTTCATTGTATTAAAATGCAAAAAAAGGAAATACGTATATTTTTAGTTACTCAAAATAAAGTTTTTTTTTCTGCATTTCTCAAACTATAGTTAGTTTTGATTTTAGTCTTTCCTAAATTTTTAAAGCACTTTTAGTTCTTAATTTATTTTCGTTGATACAATTAATCTTGGGCATTAACTTTGAGCTAATGATTTTGACACATTAACATTTATCTTCTTTTTTTATAACAAGAATATTAATTTTGTTTTGGGAAAGAGTATCGAAGCAATGATATTTTTTTTTCTTTCTTAATCATTCAACTCATGGATTGATAAGATGAAGTGTTTATTATATAAACCTGCCTCTCACATATAAGATAATTAAATTAACATTTGAACAATTGAAATTAGAAATAGAAATAGGGATTTAGAGTTGGCGCTTAAAAAATATCAATGGTGGTCCAGCATCGCCCTCATGATGTCTCTTCAATTTCCTTTTCCTCTCTGCAACGTTTCCATTCTATCATTAAATTGAACAAGATAACTAATCCACAGCAACATTTTTGGAATGATGATCTGCTTAGCGTTTGGCCTGCATGGTGCTATAAGCTTCAAATTATGGTATCAATTCGTACCATAAATGATGATTTAATTCGTGATATTTTTAATTTCTTCACACTCACATCGTATGAGTCACATTTATTTGTAATTTTGTGTATCACAATCACAATCACAATATAGTACGATATTCCTTTGGCTTTGAAGAAATTCAAAATTAGTCTATTACTACTTGTATTTATCATGCATGGCTTTTGGTATTTTTAGCGTCTCACTGTCTAAGTTTTAAATTGAATGACTGCTTTTGCCGACATTTCAATACTTGTCGTTCATTTTTGTGGGGCGCCCATGCTTGTACGGGGCAGGAGTAAATTATTTAATTATTAACAAATATAAATTTATATTTTTTCATTTTTATTTATAAGACCTAAGTTTGAAAATTGATTTTTCATTTTATAAGATTTAATTTATATTTTATAATAATCTTGCATTAATTATTTTTGGATTAAAAATGCTTCCCGTTAAAAGAAAAATAAAATATATTGACCAATTATCAGAGAAAAAAAAATACTAATGACAAAAATAATTTTAAAATAAATTTATTATGAAGTATTAAATTAATTATTTTTCTTTGATGAATTAGATAATTTGATTATATATACAGGCGGGCGCGCGAATGGAAGGAGTATGTTAGAAGAAAATTTGCCCAAGAATAAAAAGTTGAGGATAAGGAATATAATTATGTCTAAAAATTATTTTTCCTCAAAAATATATTATTTGAATTATTGATTCTTGTTTGTTGTGTACGCGAATCTCCGTTTATGATAAGAAAAATAAAAGAGATTATTTTCTTCAGCATGATTCGAATGTAGGTGGATGATGTTTTCCGTTATGGGTGATTTTTGGTCGGAAAGTCAATATGAATGAATGAGAAGAAAAACCCAATACGAATTCTTCCTCTGTTCCACACCTCGTCACCTCGCCACGTTGCTGGTGATCGGGTCCACAATCGCCTCACTTCGGAGTTCTGTTCTCATCATGAAAAATATGATTTTTTTTTAGTCCAGTCCAGTCTATATTCCCATGTTAATGTGATTTTACAACATTTTCCAATCTGGGTTCATTCATATGTTAGGGCAACCATCATTCTAGTTTTTGAAGAAATAAAAGAAAGATACAAGTATGGGTGTAAAGAAAGTTGTCAGGAGTTCTGGGCTTGAAGACAAAAGAAATGAATATATATAGCTTATCTTATGAATTCGCAGCCCTGATAATTTTCATGGCAGATTGCACTCAGTGGATTTGTGTGGCATCTCATTTGGATTTATGCTAGATACCCTCTGAAAAGTCAAGTAAGAAAAGCTCATTTCCCCATCTAGCATGGCATTCACGGTCAGACATGCAACATCTCTAGAGGGAGTTAAACATTTTTAGCACTCCCCTGCTGCGTAATGACATTTGAGTTTGGAAACCTTCTCATGCAGGATGGGTTAAGGGTTAAGTGTTGTTGAATCCTGAAAACCAAAAACTAGAAGAAACTACAAAGAAAGATTATAGCAACTTTGCAAGCACAAGCCATTAATTTCCATGGTTACAAAAGCAACACAGTTGTGATATATACATTTGCAACCTAAATTTTCTCCTGTTCGAATATGTTTGCCTGTGCCAAATCCCCCTCATTCCTTTCCTTTCTTTTCCATCGTACATCCAGCATTATATAAACACAGGCTTTTTTAGTTAATTATACATTTTTCTTTAGAGAACATTAAATTACACATAAGTATAGTATATCAGTATATGTTATATTCTATGCCATACCAAGCAACCAAATTTCAAAATTGACTCTCCAGCTCTGCTTATCTTGCTCTGGAAAGCTGTATGGCTTCTTGATCAAGAGTAGACTCATCATTCCAAACAAATTGGTGAGTCATGAGTGAGAATTCTTGATTCCTAGCCTCTTCAAGTTGCTGCCAGTCAGCCCATCTATCTGCCAAGCCAACTCCCTGCAGCATTTTCACCACCTCTGACATGGTTGGACGATCCTCGGGATAGCCTTGGGTGCAAAGCAATGCAACCTGTAGAATCGTCTCAACTTCCTTTGGATCATAACTCTCCAAATTTCTATCAACAATGTCCTCCAACCTTTTCTCTCTCAGCAGCTTTTTCACCTGTTCATAGAAGATTCATCAATATAAATTATCACCACATCTTAAAAACTAAATGATCACAAAAGCTCCAAGGATCAATTAAATAGTACATGGTGAAAGTATAGTATGAGTTTGATTTGGATGCACTATGAGTGTATAGATTTTTACATTGTAGAATTCATCTCAAGATATGGTTTTGAAGTCGTTATTATAAAAGTCAACAAACATACTATAAATGACAATACATGATTAGACCATAGTATAAATTTTTTTACATGGTTAGCACATTCTAATTTAATTCATATATTATTTGCAAAGTCTAGAGCAAGAAAGGATAAAGCATTGGAACAAGCCTGTAACAGCATCCACAACAATGCAATAACACATTTTTATATCACCAGCAAGAAGCATTTATATGACAAGATCAAATAAATGGTGAGGCAGATTACATAATCAATCAGAAGAACATCCTCGTCCTCTTCAAGCCGAGAGAGGTCTAATGCACGCTCACCGGTGACAAGTTCAAGAAGTGTTATGCCATATCCAAAAACATCAGTCTTTTCTGAAGATTTTCCAGTGGACAAATACTCTGGGGCAATGTGACCCATTGTGCCCCTAACTTGAGTGGTGACATGAGTCATCCTTGCATCAACCAGCTTGGCTAGCCCAAAATCACCTAGAACAGCTTCAAATTCATCATCTAGTAGGATATTTGCAGCCTTTAGATCACGATGTATTATCTTGGGATTGCATTGCTCATGTAAATACTCCAAACCATGGGCAGTGCCAAAAGCCACGCGTTTCCTTGTTGGCCAGTCCAAGCCTTTCTCACCAGGTTTTAAATCTAAGTCAGGATAGAGAAATAGTGTTAAAAAATGATATTTCTTCATCTTTGCACACCCTTTAAAATTGTATTAAAGAATAGTAAAGTAACATAAAATAAAATATACACATTGTGTTCTCAAATATATGCTTAATACTAGTTTTACCTCTCAGTCGATATGCTACACTAAGATTTTCCATGAAAGGGTATACAAGGATTCTTTCAGTTGTGGTTGTGCAGAAGCCAATTAGTCTTAGGAGGTTTCTATGAACTGCAACACTTATTAGTTGAACTTCTCTCTCGAATGCAGCCTCTCCACCAGGATTGTGATAATCAATGAGGCGTTTCACAGCGACTTTTGTGTTATCAGAGAGTACTCCTTTGTACACTTTTCCAAAGCCACCCTGACCAATTACATTGCCTTCACTGAAATTTTTAGTGGCAAGTTGAAGTTCACGCCAAGAAAATCTTCTCAATTGCCCGAAAGAAATCTTTCTCTCGTCTTCACCTGTAGAATTAATGTCAGATATTAGTATTACTTTTTAATGTGTGGAGAATTAATTTCACGGGTGAAGAAAAGAGATTTTTTTTTAAAGTAAAAACTTAGCCTAGAAAGTAGAAATGATAAATATAACTTTTTTTAAATTTTTACTTTTAATTATAAAGATGTCATTTTATTTTTTATTTATTTTAATATATATATATATATATATATATATATATATATATATAGAAAACATAAAAAAAACACTTTATTTAAAGTGTAAAATATTTTCACTAATTCTTATACAAGCTTTGAAAAATAGAAATAGAAAAATAGGATGACATTTCTATAATTAAAATAAAAAATAGAAAATATGTTTTCAACTCAAGTCAAACAACTCTTATTTTCACCATTTTATAAATAAATATTTTTTAAAAAAAGAAATAAAGTAAAAGCAAGATATCATTTTTGTAATCATCTGGAAAAACGAGAAATGAAAGGATAATTTTTTTTTTCTCAAACCGAACATTTCCTTGTTTCCTACAAGGCATTAATGCATTATTATGAGACAAAGGAATCTTGAAAAGAAAGGAAAAATTACCTGAAACATCAACAAAGACATCAATTTTTCGCCTATGCTTTTGATGTTGTCGATACGTAAAGATAGCCCCAAGACACAGAAGTGCAAATGCACCACAACTTGCATAACGTACAATTTTTGCCAATTTTGATTTGTGAGCTGAAGCTGCAGGAAGAGGTCAACTTTAAATAGCTACTAATTAGCTAATCTTTTTTTATTTCTAGTTCATATTCTTCAAGTTAAATTACATATTCTTTTGTATGTACCAAAACATAATACCCACTCTTTATGTCTGTGTTAAACAATCAAACCTGGATTTTCAGATTTAGAAGCGCAAGGCTGCTCGAAGCCAGGGCCACACTGAAGTTGCGTATCTGTAAAGCTGAAAGTAATGATAGGAAAAAAAATCCATAATTAAAGAGTATACAGAAGTTTGTTATTAAAAGAAAATACTCAAATGAATAAAAAGTTCTAATACAAAATTTACTTAAACAATGGAACTGAAAAGAGTTGCTTTGGGATGCTTCCCGTAAGACCATTAGATGAAAGATCCCTGTCAAATGAAAACATAAATCAATTATGGTGTTCATGATCAGAGTAGGATCATAGGGATTAGGGAATGCACCAGACACTTTAAAGAAATGAAGCATGGCAGCAACTAAGTCAAAAAAACAAAAATAGTATCTAGGATACAAGTTTTTATAGTTTTCTAACCCTTTATTTGCAATTGAATCAAGAACCGGTGTTCCCTCTCAACACTGAATCACACATGAAGTCCTCACTTTTACTTATAAACTATTTACTCCTCCAAGATGCCCTTTTGTTTTTAAAATCATTTTTTGCAGATACAAGGATGGAAAGACCAAAGAAATGGAAAGTGATGGCTTACAGATGCTTTAGATTGGGTACTTCACCCCATTTAGCTGGTATAGAACCATTAAAATTGTTGTCAGCAAGATTTAGATATTGTAGCTCTGTCAAGTTGGAAATGTAATCAGGCAAGGGTCCAGAAAGGTTGTTGTTCTGCAATTCTCTGCATGAAGAGTATAGTTAAGACAATTGCCAGACTCACTCTATCAAGGAAGGAAAAAATCACATCGCTGATCAATCTTTTTCTCTAAACCAAAAGGCCTGGGGTGTATTTTACATTCATTTCTTAAAATCTGCAAAAGTAAGTGATAATTTGCCTTACATATTGAGGATGTTGCAAACTATTCTCAGTAATATGATGATTTGGTTCAGAACATGACTTTCAAGTTCTTAACAGAATCAGGAGGAGTCCAACATGCAATTATGCATTGTCGATTTACAAAAGTAAAATTAAAACACTACCTTGATTTTTATGGCATCATACTCCTAATTCTTGGAAAAGTTAAGATAAATGATGATGGTCTGATTATCTGGATTAGTATAGCAGCAGTAGATGCAAATCTTATAAATGACAAGTTATCATAATGAAAACTTACAAGCTAGACAAATACTTCAATTTGATAATTGAGGGAGAAAGCGTTCCAGAAAATCCAACTGAAGCCAAGGCCCTGTAGATTGATTAGAATTAACAAGCTAAATCACTACAAACCTTAAAGTTGACGATGCAACATAAAAATGCAAGAGAAAAAGATGAAAAAACTAGATTAAGGATTTGTTTGGATAAATTTCTCCGTAAACACCTTTTAGAATAATAAAATAAGAAGGAAAAATGAAATTAAATTCTCCACTAAACTTATGCATAAACTAATTTGTAGAAACTTATCATATTAATTTCTCCAAAAACTTATTTTTAACTTATGCAGAAACTATTTTTTTAGCTTATGGAGAAACTTATTTCATTTTTTCTTTTTTATTTTCTTCTCTTATAATAAGAGTTCTTATGGAGAAATTTATCCGAATAGACTTTAAGAATATAATAATCATAGGCGTTTCTACTTTCTATGAGAATGAACTTACAGGGATATGACATGCCCGTTTCTACAAGTGACATGAGACCAACTGAAGCACGGGCTCACTAAAAAACTGTCCCAGTCCGTTATTTGCTTATTGGAATCATTGAGGAAATGCAAAAGATCAAGCAGAGCTTCACCTAGATATTAACCAAAATAGTTAATTAGTTCAGAATTGTTTAATTAAGAGAAAAGATAGATAATTAAAAATTATCACGTAGGGATTGAAGTTATGCATGAACCAAAGAATAACATGGGAAAAAATGGTCTAAGGAAGCAAACATAGTCATAATCTAACTCTTAAAAAGACACACTAATGAGAATGAAGCTACACAAGACTAACCCTTGATGTCAAAAGTCAAATTTATCAAAATACCGGAACTCAAGAGGAAAATCATGATTAAAATTTGATCCTCTGTCAGTATAAAACTTTTTAACTGATTTTTCACACTAAAATTAAATAAACAATACAGGGTCAGATCATTACAATAACTGAGGTTTTTCATTTGCAGTGAGGACTTTAAACAATTTTTTCAAACATGTATGATTATACGGTTCATTGATAGCTTAAAAGTCTTTAAAACG